>NW_028120479.1:0-80088 GCF_965178545.1 Coloeus monedula
GAAACACTCGTGCAGCAAGTGCTTCTCCCCTGGCCCACTTGGCTCAGCGAGAGCTACGTGGGCAGCGCGCACTCAGCGAAAGCCAAAGGGTGTCCTTGGAGCTCGAGCTTGTTGGAGAGGATGAAAGTTTGGGAAGAAAGTTCCACAGCTATGTAGGCTTGGCAGAAAGATGCGTGAATGTAGAAACTTAGCATGAGGTAGAAATGGAAGCACGTTTTGACAGAGAGCACAAGGTGTTTTGCTGAAACACCGATCGCTGAATAAGTGAGAAGGCAAAGGTTGGAGATTGCGTTGGAAGGAGATTTTTTCTATGCTTAGCACAACGGTATGTGACTACAGGTACAAGCACCTGTTTTTCAGCAAGCAAGTAAGTCTCAAGAAGGGCATAAGGAGCTAGAAAACATGGTTTTACCAGAAAGAGAGCTCTCGCAGGCAAACAAGAAATGCCGATGGAGCAAGAAGAAGAAGGGGGGGGTTGGGGGGGGGTGGCGGTGGGGGGGTTGGTGGGGGGGGGCGGGGTGGTGGCGGTGGTGGGGGGTCTGAGAATTGTCCGTGGTAAGCTTAAATTGTAACTTGCTTACTCTTGCGATTGGATAAGAATGACTATAATACGGCAATGGTAGGAGTCACGAGAGGCTACAGGCAAATGTCAAGGTATCACTGTGTGTGGTGCTTACTGCTTGTACTGTATGAAGATACTCAGCAAAGAAAACGATAGAATGCTTTGTAACTTGAACAGAAAGCGGCTCCCGGTATGCCTCCGAGCTGTAGCTGACAGCTGTAGGGCTGGCTCTGCATACCCACTCCCTGAAATGCTGTAACTTCGCCGATGCAAGAAACAGCTTTCAAGAGAGCCGCCTGAAGTGCAGACAGCCTCCGTGAGCCTTTCTCCTCTAGAGCTGTGCAAAGAAAGCGTGCACGCTACAGCGTGGCTGCGTGCAGCATGCACGAGCAAAAGCGGCCAAGTTCAGTGCCCTCTCGCTGGGCTTCCCTTTTGTGCGGACAACGTGAGGCGAAGAACGAAGCCGCAGAGCAGCGGGCTTGCGTGTGCAGTGCACCGAAGTTGCAGAAGTCCAGCAAGGGCTCGTTCACAAGCCGAGCCGGCTGAGGGCGTCCTCGCTTCTGCAAAAGGCAACGCGGAGCCCTAGCGCGTCACCGCACAGCGTGGAGATAGGCACTCTCCTAGTCCTTCAGCCTTGCAGAGTCCCCTGCAGCTAGAGCTCAGCCAGGAGCAGGCGTCAAAGCAGAAGGCCTTCCTAAAGCACCCCTTGTCCAAGCAGCCTCCGGAAAGGGCGCGTCCCACTGCGGCTCTGCGCCTTTCTTCTAAGACAGACGCCCGGCTATGCTTTCGTGCTCGCAGCTGCCTTGGCAGCCTCCAGCAGTTGCTCTCATGGAGAACGAGCGAAGAGCTTCAGTTAAACGTCTCGCACACAGGAGAAAGGTGCCAGGACGACAGCACGTTCTTCCTCAGCCCTTCTCGTGGCCCGGATTGTGGTGCTGCCTTCAAAGCCGTGCACCTTGAAACACTCGTGCAGCAAGTGCTTCTCCCCTGGCCCACTTGGCTCAGCGAGAGCTACGTGGGCAGCGCGCACTCAGCGAAAGCCAAAGGGTGTCCTTGGAGCTCGAGCTTGTTGGAGAGGATGAAAGTTTGGGAAGAAAGTTTCACAGCTATGTAGGCTTGGCAGAAAGATGCGTGAATGTAGAAACTTAGCATGAGGTAGAAATGGAAGCACGTTTTGACAGAGAGCACAAGGTGTTTTGCTGAAACACCGATCGCTGAATAAGTGAGAAGGCAAAGGTTGGAGATTGCGTTGGAAGGAGATTTTTTCTATGCTTAGCACAACGGTATGTGACTACAGGTACAAGCACCTGTTTTTCAGCAAGCAAGTAAGTCTCAAGAAGGGCATAAGGAGCTAGAAAACATGGTTTTACCAGAAAGAGAGCTCTCGCAGGCAAACAAGAAATGCCGATGGAGCAAGAAGAAGAAGGGGGGGGGTTGGGGGGGGGTGGCGGTGGGGGGGGTTGGTGGGGGGGGGGCGGGGTGGTGGCGGTGGTGGGGGGTCTGAGAATTGTCCGTGGTAAGCTTAAATTGTAACTTGCTTACTCTTGCGATTGGATAAGAATGACTATAATACGGCAATGGTAGGAGTCACGAGAAGCTACAGGCAAATGTCAAGGTATCACTGTGTGTGGTGCTTACTGCTTGTACTGTATGAAGATACTCAGCAAAGAAAACGATAGAATGCTTTGTAACTTGAACAGAAAGCGGCTCCCGGTATGCCTCCGAGCTGTAGCTGACAGCTGTAGGGCTGGCTCTGCATACCCACTCCCTGAAATGCTGTAACTTCGCCGATGCAAGAAACAGCTTTCAAGAGAGCCGCCTGAAGTGCAGACAGCCTCCGTGAGCCTTTCTCCTCTAGAGCTGTGCAAAGAAAGCGTGCACGCTACAGCGTGGCTGCGTGCAGCATGCACGAGCAAAAGCGGCCAAGTTCAGTGCCCTCGCTGGGCTTCCCTTTTGTGCGGACAACGTGAGGCGAAGAACGAAGCCGCAGAGCAGCGGGCTTGCGTGTGCAGTGCACCGAAGTTGCAGAAGTCCAGCAAGGGCTCGTTCACAAGCCGAGCCGGCTGAGGGCGTCCTCGCTTCTGCAAAAGGCAACGCGGAGCCCTAGCGCGTCACCGCACAGCGTGGAGATAGGCACTCTCCTAGTCCTTCAGCCTTGCAGAGTCCCTGCAGCTAGAGCTCAGCCAGGAGCAGGCGTCAAAGCAGAAGGCCTTCCTAAAGCACCCCTTGTCCAAGCAGCCTCCGGAAAGGGCGCGTCCCACTGCGGCTCTGCGCCTTTCTTCTAAGACAGACGCCCGGCTATGCTTTCGTGCTCGCAGCTGCCTTGGCAGCCTCCAGCAGTTGCTCTCATGGAGAACGAGCGAAGAGCTTCAGTTAAACGTCTCGCACACAGGAGAAAGGTGCCAGGACGACAGCACGTTCTTCCTCAGCCCTTCTCGTGGCCCGGATTGTGGTGCTGCCTTCAAAGCCGTGCACCTTGAAACACTCGTGCAGCAAGTGCTTCTCCCCTGGCCCACTTGGCTCAGCGAGAGCTACGTGGGCAGCGCGCACTCAGCGAAAGCCAAAGGGTGTCCTTGGAGCTCGAGCTTGTTGGAGAGGATGAAAGTTTGGGAAGAAAGTTCCACAGCTATGTAGGCTTGGCAGAAAGATGCGTGAATGTAGAAACTTAGCATGAGGTAGAAATGGAAGCACGTTTTGACAGAGAGCACAAGGTGTTTTGCTGAAACACCGATCGCTGAATAAGTGAGAAGGCAAAGGTTGGAGATTGCGTTGGAAGGAGATTTTTTCTATGCTTAGCACAACGGTATGTGACTACAGGTACAAGCACCTGTTTTTCAGCAAGCAAGTAAGTCTCAAGAAGGGCATAAGGAGCTAGAAAACATGGTTTTACCAGAAAGAGAGCTCTCGCAGGCAAACAAGAAATGCCGATGGAGCAAGAAGAAGAAGGGGGGGGTTGGGGGGGGGTGGCGGTGGGGGGGGTTGGTGGGGGGGGGCGGGGTGGTGGCGGTGGTGGGGGGTCTGAGAATTGTCCGTGGTAAGCTTAAATTGTAACTTGCTTACTCTTGCGATTGGATAAGAATGACTATAATACGGCAATGGTAGGAGTCACGAGAGGCTACAGGCAAATGTCAAGGTATCACTGTGTGTGGTGCTTACTGCTTGTACTGTATGAAGATACTCAGCAAAGAAAACGATAGAATGCTTTGTAACTTGAACAGAAAGCGGCTCCCGGTATGCCTCCGAGCTGTAGCTGACAGCTGTAGGGCTGGCTCTGCATACCCACTCCCTGAAATGCTGTAACTTCGCCGATGCAAGAAACAGCTTTCAAGAGAGCCGCCTGAAGTGCAGACAGCCTCCGTGAGCCTTTCTCCTCTAGAGCTGTGCAAAGAAAGCGTGCACGCTACAGCGTGGCTGCGTGCAGCATGCACGAGCAAAAGCGGCCAAGTTCAGTGCCCTCTCGCTGGGCTTCCCTTTTGTGCGGACAACGTGAGGCGAAGAACGAAGCCGCAGAGCAGCGGGCTTGCGTGTGCAGTGCACCGAAGTTGCAGAAGTCCAGCAAGGGCTCGTTCACAAGCCGAGCCGGCTGAGGGCGTCCTCGCTTCTGCAAAAGGCAACGCGGAGCCCTAGCGCGTCACCGCACAGCGTGGAGATAGGCACTCTCCTAGTCCTTCAGCCTTGCAGAGTCCCTGCAGCTAGAGCTCAGCCAGGAGCAGGCGTCAAAGCAGAAGGCCTTCCTAAAGCACCCCTTGTCCAAGCAGCCTCCGGAAAGGGCGCGTCCCACTGCGGCTCTGCGCCTTTCTTCTAAGACAGACGCCCGGCTATGCTTTCGTGCTCGCAGCTGCCTTGGCAGCCTCCAGCAGTTGCTCTCATGGAGAACGAGCGAAGAGCTTCAGTTAAACGTCTCGCACACAGGAGAAAGGTGCCAGGACGACAGCACGTTCTTCCTCAGCCCTTCTCGTGGCCCGGATTGTGGTGCTGCCTTCAAAGCCGTGCACCTTGAAACACTCGTGCAGCAAGTGCTTCTCCCCTGGCCCACTTGGCTCAGCGAGAGCTACGTGGGCAGCGCGCACTCAGCGAAAGCCAAAGGGTGTCCTTGGAGCTCGAGCTTGTTGGAGAGGATGAAAGTTTGGGAAGAAAGTTCCACAGCTATGTAGGCTTGGCAGAAAGATGCGTGAATGTAGAAACTTAGCATGAGGTAGAAATGGAAGCACGTTTTGACAGAGAGCACAAGGTGTTTTGCTGAAACACCGATCGCTGAATAAGTGAGAAGGCAAAGGTTGGAGATTGCGTTGGAAGGAGATTTTTTCTATGCTTAGCACAACGGTATGTGACTACAGGTACAAGCACCTGTTTTTCAGCAAGCAAGTAAGTCTCAAGAAGGGCATAAGGAGCTAGAAAACATGGTTTTACCAGAAAGAGAGCTCTCGCAGGCAAACAAGAAATGCCGATGGAGCAAGAAGAAGAAGGGGGGGGTTGGGGGGGGGTGGCGGTGGGGGGGGTTGGTGGGGGGGGGGGCGGGGTGGTGGCGGTGGTGGGGGGTCTGAGAATTGTCCGTGGTAAGCTTAAATTGTAACTTGCTTACTCTTGCGATTGGATAAGAATGACTATAATACGGCAATGGTAGGAGTCACGAGAAGCTACAGGCAAATGTCAAGGTATCACTGTGTGTGGTGCTTACTGCTTGTACTGTATGAAGATACTCAGCAAAGAAAACGATAGAATGCTTTGTAACTTGAACAGAAAGCGGCTCCCGGTATGCCTCCGAGCTGTAGCTGACAGCTGTAGGGCTGGCTCTGCATACCCACTCCCTGAAATGCTGTAACTTCGCCGATGCAAGAAACAGCTTTCAAGAGAGCCGCCTGAAGTGCAGACAGCCTCCGTGAGCCTTTCTCCTCTAGAGCTGTGCAAAGAAAGCGTGCACGCTACAGCGTGGCTGCGTGCAGCATGCACGAGCAAAAGCGGCCAAGTTCAGTGCCCTCGCTGGGCTTCCCTTTTGTGCGGACAACGTGAGGCGAAGAACGAAGCCGCAGAGCAGCGGGCTTGCGTGTGCAGTGCACCGAAGTTGCAGAAGTCCAGCAAGGGCTCGTTCACAAGCCGAGCCGGCTGAGGGCGTCCTCGCTTCTGCAAAAGGCAACGCGGAGCCCTAGCGCGTCACCGCACAGCGTGGAGATAGGCACTCTCCTAGTCCTTCAGCCTTGCAGAGTCCCTGCAGCTAGAGCTCAGCCAGGAGCAGGCGTCAAAGCAGAAGGCCTTCCTAAAGCACCCCTTGTCCAAGCAGCCTCCGGAAAGGGCGCGTCCCACTGCGGCTCTGCGCCTTTCTTCTAAGACAGACGCCCGGCTATGCTTTCGTGCTCGCAGCTGCCTTGGCAGCCTCCAGCAGTTGCTCTCATGGAGAACGAGCGAAGAGCTTCAGTTAAACGTCTCGCACACAGGAGAAAGGTGCCAGGACGACAGCACGTTCTTCCTCAGCCCTTCTCGTGGCCCGGATTGTGGTGCTGCCTTCAAAGCCGTGCACCTTGAAACACTCGTGCAGCAAGTGCTTCTCCCCTGGCCCACTTGGCTCAGCGAGAGCTACGTGGGCAGCGCGCACTCAGCGAAAGCCAAAGGGTGTCCTTGGAGCTCGAGCTTGTTGGAGAGGATGAAAGTTTGGGAAGAAAGTTCCACAGCTATGTAGGCTTGGCAGAAAGATGCGTGAATGTAGAAACTTAGCATGAGGTAGAAATGGAAGCACGTTTTGACAGAGAGCACAAGGTGTTTTGCTGAAACACCGATCGCTGAATAAGTGAGAAGGCAAAGGTTGGAGATTGCGTTGGAAGGAGATTTTTTCTATGCTTAGCACAACGGTATGTGACTACAGGTACAAGCACCTGTTTTTCAGCAAGCAAGTAAGTCTCAAGAAGGGCATAAGGAGCTAGAAAACATGGTTTTACCAGAAAGAGAGCTCTCGCAGGCAAACAAGAAATGCCGATGGAGCAAGAAGAAGAAGGGGGGGGTTGGGGGGGGGTGGCGGTGGGGGGGGGTTGGTGGGGGGGGGGGCGGGGTGGTGGCGGTGGTGGGGGGTCTGAGAATTGTCCGTGGTAAGCTTAAATTGTAACTTGCTTACTCTTGCGATTGGATAAGAATGACTATAATACGGCAATGGTAGGAGTCACGAGAGGCTACAGGCAAATGTCAAGGTATCACTGTGTGTGGTGCTTACTGCTTGTACTGTATGAAGATACTCAGCAAAGAAAACGATAGAATGCTTTGTAACTTGAACAGAAAGCGGCTCCCGGTATGCCTCCGAGCTGTAGCTGACAGCTGTAGGGCTGGCTCTGCATACCCACTCCCTGAAATGCTGTAACTTCGCCGATGCAAGAAACAGCTTTCAAGAGAGCCGCCTGAAGTGCAGACAGCCTCCGTGAGCCTTTCTCCTCTAGAGCTGTGCAAAGAAAGCGTGCACGCTACAGCGTGGCTGCGTGCAGCATGCACGAGCAAAAGCGGCCAAGTTCAGTGCCCTCGCTGGGCTTCCCTTTTGTGCGGACAACGTGAGGCGAAGAACGAAGCCGCAGAGCAGCGGGCTTGCGTGTGCAGTGCACCGAAGTTGCAGAAGTCCAGCAAGGGCTCGTTCACAAGCCGAGCCGGCTGAGGGCGTCCTCGCTTCTGCAAAAGGCAACGCGGAGCCCTAGCGCGTCACCGCACAGCGTGGAGATAGGCACTCTCCTAGTCCTTCAGCCTTGCAGAGTCCCTGCAGCTAGAGCTCAGCCAGGAGCAGGCGTCAAAGCAGAAGGCCTTCCTAAAGCACCCCTTGTCCAAGCAGCCTCCGGAAAGGGCGCGTCCCACTGCGGCTCTGCGCCTTTCTTCTAAGACAGACGCCCGGCTATGCTTTCGTGCTCGCAGCTGCCTTGGCAGCCTCCAGCAGTTGCTCTCATGGAGAACGAGCGAAGAGCTTCAGTTAAACGTCTCGCACACAGGAGAAAGGTGCCAGGACGACAGCACGTTCTTCCTCAGCCCTTCTCGTGGCCCGGATTGTGGTGCTGCCTTCAAAGCCGTGCACCTTGAAACACTCGTGCAGCAAGTGCTTCTCCCCTGGCCCACTTGGCTCAGCGAGAGCTACGTGGGCAGCGCGCACTCAGCGAAAGCCAAAGGGTGTCCTTGGAGCTCGAGCTTGTTGGAGAGGATGAAAGTTTGGGAAGAAAGTTCCACAGCTATGTAGGCCTGGCAGAAAGATGCGTGAATGTAGAAACTTAGCATGAGGTAGAAATGGAAGCACGTTTTGACAGAGAGCACAAGGTGTTTTGCTGAAACACCGATCGCTGAATAAGTGAGAAGGCAAAGGTTGGAGATTGCGTTGGAAGGAGATTTTTTCTATGCTTAGCACAACGGTATGTGACTACAGGTACAAGCACCTGTTTTTCAGCAAGCAAGTAAGTCTCAAGAAGGGCATAAGGAGCTAGAAAACATGGTTTTACCAGAAAGAGAGCTCTCGCAGGCAAACAAGAAATGCCGATGGAGCAAGAAGAAGAAGGGGGGGGTTGGGGGGGGGTGGCGGTGGGGGGGGTTGGTGGGGGGGGGCGGGGTGGTGGCGGTGGTGGGGGGTCTGAGAATTGTCCGTGGTAAGCTTAAATTGTAACTTGCTTACTCTTGCGATTGGATAAGAATGACTATAATACGGCAATGGTAGGAGTCACGAGAGGCTACAGGCAAATGTCAAGGTATCACTGTGTGTGGTGCTTACTGCTTGTACTGTATGAAGATACTCAGCAAAGAAAACGATAGAATGCTTTGTAACTTGAACAGAAAGCGGCTCCCGGTATGCCTCCGAGCTGTAGCTGACAGCTGTAGGGCTGGCTCTGCATACCCACTCCCTGAAATGCTGTAACTTCGCCGATGCAAGAAACAGCTTTCAAGAGAGCCGCCTGAAGTGCAGACAGCCTCCGTGAGCCTTTCTCCTCTAGAGCTGTGCAAAGAAAGCGTGCACGCTACAGCGTGGCTGCGTGCAGCATGCACGAGCAAAAGCGGCCAAGTTCAGTGCCCTCTCGCTGGGCTTCCCTTTTGTGCGGACAACGTGAGGCGAAGAACGAAGCCGCAGAGCAGCGGGCTTGCGTGTGCAGTGCACCGAAGTTGCAGAAGTCCAGCAAGGGCTCGTTCACAAGCCGAGCCGGCTGAGGGCGTCCTCGCTTCTGCAAAAGGCAACGCGGAGCCCTAGCGCGTCACCGCACAGCGTGGAGATAGGCACTCTCCTAGTCCTTCAGCCTTGCAGAGTCCCTGCAGCTAGAGCTCAGCCAGGAGCAGGCGTCAAAGCAGAAGGCCTTCCTAAAGCACCCCTTGTCCAAGCAGCCTCCGGAAAGGGCGCGTCCCACTGCGGCTCTGCGCCTTTCTTCTAAGACAGACGCCCGGCTATGCTTTCGTGCTCGCAGCTGCCTTGGCAGCCTCCAGCAGTTGCTCTCATGGAGAACGAGCGAAGAGCTTCAGTTAAACGTCTCGCACACAGGAGAAAGGTGCCAGGACGACAGCACGTTCTTCCTCAGCCCTTCTCGTGGCCCGGATTGTGGTGCTGCCTTCAAAGCCGTGCACCTTGAAACACTCGTGCAGCAAGTGCTTCTCCCCTGGCCCACTTGGCTCAGCGAGAGCTACGTGGGCAGCGCGCACTCAGCGAAAGCCAAAGGGTGTCCTTGGAGCTCGAGCTTGTTGGAGAGGATGAAAGTTTGGGAAGAAAGTTCCACAGCTATGTAGGCCTGGCAGAAAGATGCGTGAATGTAGAAACTTAGCATGAGGTAGAAATGGAAGCACGTTTTGACAGAGAGCACAAGGTGTTTTGCTGAAACACCGATCGCTGAATAAGTGAGAAGGCAAAGGTTGGAGATTGCGTTGGAAGGAGATTTTTTCTATGCTTAGCACAACGGTATGTGACTACAGGTACAAGCACCTGTTTTTCAGCAAGCAAGTAAGTCTCAAGAAGGGCATAAGGAGCTAGAAAACATGGTTTTACCAGAAAGAGAGCTCTCGCAGGCAAACAAGAAATGCCGATGGAGCAAGAAGAAGAAGGGGGGGGTTGGGGGGGGGTGGCGGTGGGGGGGGTTGGTGGGGGGGGGCGGGGTGGTGGCGGTGGTGGGGGGTCTGAGAATTGTCCGTGGTAAGCTTAAATTGTAACTTGCTTACTCTTGCGATTGGATAAGAATGACTATAATACGGCAATGGTAGGAGTCACGAGAGGCTACAGGCAAATGTCAAGGTATCACTGTGTGTGGTGCTTACTGCTTGTACTGTATGAAGATACTCAGCAAAGAAAACGATAGAATGCTTTGTAACTTGAACAGAAAGCGGCTCCCGGTATGCCTCCGAGCTGTAGCTGACAGCTGTAGGGCTGGCTCTGCATACCCACTCCCTGAAATGCTGTAACTTCGCCGATGCAAGAAACAGCTTTCAAGAGAGCCGCCTGAAGTGCAGACAGCCTCCGTGAGCCTTTCTCCTCTAGAGCTGTGCAAAGAAAGCGTGCACGCTACAGCGTGGCTGCGTGCAGCATGCACGAGCAAAAGCGGCCAAGTTCAGTGCCCTCTCGCTGGGCTTCCCTTTTGTGCGGACAACGTGAGGCGAAGAACGAAGCCGCAGAGCAGCGGGCTTGCGTGTGCAGTGCACCGAAGTTGCAGAAGTCCAGCAAGGGCTCGTTCACAAGCCGAGCCGGCTGAGGGCGTCCTCGCTTCTGCAAAAGGCAACGCGGAGCCCTAGCGCGTCACCGCACAGCGTGGAGATAGGCACTCTCCTAGTCCTTCAGCCTTGCAGAGTCCCTGCAGCTAGAGCTCAGCCAGGAGCAGGCGTCAAAGCAGAAGGCCTTCCTAAAGCACCCCTTGTCCAAGCAGCCTCCGGAAAGGGCGCGTCCCACTGCGGCTCTGCGCCTTTCTTCTAAGACAGACGCCCGGCTATGCTTTCGTGCTCGCAGCTGCCTTGGCAGCCTCCAGCAGTTGCTCTCATGGAGAACGAGCGAAGAGCTTCAGTTAAACGTCTCGCACACAGGAGAAAGGTGCCAGGACGACAGCACGTTCTTCCTCAGCCCTTCTCGTGGCCCGGATTGTGGTGCTGCCTTCAAAGCCGTGCACCTTGAAACACTCGTGCAGCAAGTGCTTCTCCCCTGGCCCACTTGGCTCAGCGAGAGCTACGTGGGCAGCGCGCACTCAGCGAAAGCCAAAGGGTGTCCTTGGAGCTCGAGCTTGTTGGAGAGGATGAAAGTTTGGGAAGAAAGTTTCACAGCTATGTAGGCTTGGCAGAAAGATGCGTGAATGTAGAAACTTAGCATGAGGTAGAAATGGAAGCACGTTTTGACAGAGAGCACAAGGTGTTTTGCTGAAACACCGATCGCTGAATAAGTGAGAAGGCAAAGGTTGGAGATTGCGTTGGAAGGAGATTTTTTCTATGCTTAGGACAACGGTATGTGACTACAGGTACAAGCACCTGTTTTTCAGCAAGCAAGTAAGTCTCAAGAAGGGCATAAGGAGCTAGAAAACATGGTTTTACCAGAAAGAGAGCTCTCGCAGGCAAACAAGAAATGCCGATGGAGCAAGAAGAAGAAGGGGGGGGTTGGGGGGGGGTGGCGGTGGGGGGGGTTGGTGGGGGGGGGGGCGGGGTGGTGGCGGTGGTGGGGGGTCTGAGAATTGTCCGTGGTAAGCTTAAATTGTAACTTGCTTACTCTTGCGATTGGATAAGAATGACTATAATACGGCAATGGTAGGAGTCACGAGAAGCTACAGGCAAATGTCAAGGTATCACTGTGTGTGGTGCTTACTGCTTGTACTGTATGAAGATACTCAGCAAAGAAAACGATAGAATGCTTTGTAACTTGAACAGAAAGCGGCTCCCGGTATGCCTCCGAGCTGTAGCTGACAGCTGTAGGGCTGGCTCTGCATACCCACTCCCTGAAATGCTGTAACTTCGCCGATGCAAGAAACAGCTTTCAAGAGAGCCGCCTGAAGTGCAGACAGCCTCCGTGAGCCTTTCTCCTCTAGAGCTGTGCAAAGAAAGCGTGCACGCTACAGCGTGGCTGCGTGCAGCATGCACGAGCAAAAGCGGCCAAGTTCAGTGCCCTCGCTGGGCTTCCCTTTTGTGCGGACAACGTGAGGCGAAGAACGAAGCCGCAGAGCAGCGGGCTTGCGTGTGCAGTGCACCGAAGTTGCAGAAGTCCAGCAAGGGCTCGTTCACAAGCCGAGCCGGCTGAGGGCGTCCTCGCTTCTGCAAAAGGCAACGCGGAGCCCTAGCGCGTCACCGCACAGCGTGGAGATAGGCACTCTCCTAGTCCTTCAGCCTTGCAGAGTCCCTGCAGCTAGAGCTCAGCCAGGAGCAGGCGTCAAAGCAGAAGGCCTTCCTAAAGCACCCCTTGTCCAAGCAGCCTCCGGAAAGGGCGCGTCCCACTGCGGCTCTGCGCCTTTCTTCTAAGACAGACGCCCGGCTATGCTTTCGTGCTCGCAGCTGCCTTGGCAGCCTCCAGCAGTTGCTCTCATGGAGAACGAGCGAAGAGCTTCAGTTAAACGTCTCGCACACAGGAGAAAGGTGCCAGGACGACAGCACGTTCTTCCTCAGCCCTTCTCGTGGCCCGGATTGTGGTGCTGCCTTCAAAGCCGTGCACCTTGAAACACTCGTGCAGCAAGTGCTTCTCCCCTGGCCCACTTGGCTCAGCGAGAGCTACGTGGGCAGCGCGCACTCAGCGAAAGCCAAAGGGTGTCCTTGGAGCTCGAGCTTGTTGGAGAGGATGAAAGTTTGGGAAGAAAGTTCCACAGCTATGTAGGCTTGGCAGAAAGATGCGTGAATGTAGAAACTTAGCATGAGGTAGAAATGGAAGCACGTTTTGACAGAGAGCACAAGGTGTTTTGCTGAAACACCGATCGCTGAATAAGTGAGAAGGCAAAGGTTGGAGATTGCGTTGGAAGGAGATTTTTTCTATGCTTAGCACAACGGTATGTGACTACAGGTACAAGCACCTGTTTTTCAGCAAGCAAGTAAGTCTCAAGAAGGGCATAAGGAGCTAGAAAACATGGTTTTACCAGAAAGAGAGCTCTCGCAGGCAAACAAGAAATGCCGATGGAGCAAGAAGAAGAAGGGGGGGGTTGGGGGGGGGTGGCGGTGGGGGGGGTTGGTGGGGGGGGGCGGGGTGGTGGCGGTGGTGGGGGGTCTGAGAATTGTCCGTGGTAAGCTTAAATTGTAACTTGCTTACTCTTGCGATTGGATAAGAATGACTATAATACGGCAATGGTAGGAGTCACGAGAAGCTACAGGCAAATGTCAAGGTATCACTGTGTGTGGTGCTTACTGCTTGTACTGTATGAAGATACTCAGCAAAGAAAACGATAGAATGCTTTGTAACTTGAACAGAAAGCGGCTCCCGGTATGCCTCCGAGCTGTAGCTGACAGCTGTAGGGCTGGCTCTGCATACCCACTCCCTGAAATGCTGTAACTTCGCCGATGCAAGAAACAGCTTTCAAGAGAGCCGCCTGAAGTGCAGACAGCCTCCGTGAGCCTTTCTCCTCTAGAGCTGTGCAAAGAAAGCGTGCACGCTACAGCGTGGCTGCGTGCAGCATGCACGAGCAAAAGCGGCCAAGTTCAGTGCCCTCGCTGGGCTTCCCTTTTGTGCGGACAACGTGAGGCGAAGAACGAAGCCGCAGAGCAGCGGGCTTGCGTGTGCAGTGCACCGAAGTTGCAGAAGTCCAGCAAGGGCTCGTTCACAAGCCGAGCCGGCTGAGGGCGTCCTCGCTTCTGCAAAAGGCAACGCGGAGCCCTAGCGCGTCACCGCACAGCGTGGAGATAGGCACTCTCCTAGTCCTTCAGCCTTGCAGAGTCCCTGCAGCTAGAGCTCAGCCAGGAGCAGGCGTCAAAGCAGAAGGCCTTCCTAAAGCACCCCTTGTCCAAGCAGCCTCCGGAAAGGGCGCGTCCCACTGCGGCTCTGCGCCTTTCTTCTAAGACAGACGCCCGGCTATGCTTTCGTGCTCGCAGCTGCCTTGGCAGCCTCCAGCAGTTGCTCTCATGGAGAACGAGCGAAGAGCTTCAGTTAAACGTCTCGCACACAGGAGAAAGGTGCCAGGACGACAGCACGTTCTTCCTCAGCCCTTCTCGTGGCCCGGATTGTGGTGCTGCCTTCAAAGCCGTGCACCTTGAAACACTCGTGCAGCAAGTGCTTCTCCCCTGGCCCACTTGGCTCAGCGAGAGCTACGTGGGCAGCGCGCACTCAGCGAAAGCCAAAGGGTGTCCTTGGAGCTCGAGCTTGTTGGAGAGGATGAAAGTTTGGGAAGAAAGTTCCACAGCTATGTAGGCTTGGCAGAAAGATGCGTGAATGTAGAAACTTAGCATGAGGTAGAAATGGAAGCACGTTTTGACAGAGAGCACAAGGTGTTTTGCTGAAACACCGATCGCTGAATAAGTGAGAAGGCAAAGGTTGGAGATTGCGTTGGAAGGAGATTTTTTCTATGCTTAGCACAACGGTATGTGACTACAGGTACAAGCACCTGTTTTTCAGCAAGCAAGTAAGTCTCAAGAAGGGCATAAGGAGCTAGAAAACATGGTTTTACCAGAAAGAGAGCTCTCGCAGGCAAACAAGAAATGCCGATGGAGCAAGAAGAAGAAGGGGGGGGTTGGGGGGGGGTGGCGGTGGGGGGGGTTGGTGGGGGGGGGGCGGGGTGGTGGCGGTGGTGGGGGGTCTGAGAATTGTCCGTGGTAAGCTTAAATTGTAACTTGCTTACTCTTGCGATTGGATAAGAATGACTATAATACGGCAATGGTAGGAGTCACGAGAGGCTACAGGCAAATGTCAAGGTATCACTGTGTGTGGTGCTTACTGCTTGTACTGTATGAAGATACTCAGCAAAGAAAACGATAGAATGCTTTGTAACTTGAACAGAAAGCGGCTCCCGGTATGCCTCCGAGCTGTAGCTGACAGCTGTAGGGCTGGCTCTGCATACCCACTCCCTGAAATGCTGTAACTTCGCCGATGCAAGAAACAGCTTTCAAGAGAGCCGCCTGAAGTGCAGACAGCCTCCGTGAGCCTTTCTCCTCTAGAGCTGTGCAAAGAAAGCGTGCACGCTACAGCGTGGCTGCGTGCAGCATGCACGAGCAAAAGCGGCCAAGTTCAGTGCCCTCTCGCTGGGCTTCCCTTTTGTGCGGACAACGTGAGGCGAAGAACGAAGCCGCAGAGCAGCGGGCTTGCGTGTGCAGTGCACCGAAGTTGCAGAAGTCCAGCAAGGGCTCGTTCACAAGCCGAGCCGGCTGAGGGCGTCCTCGCTTCTGCAAAAGGCAACGCGGAGCCCTAGCGCGTCACCGCACAGCGTGGAGATAGGCACTCTCCTAGTCCTTCAGCCTTGCAGAGTCCCTGCAGCTAGAGCTCAGCCAGGAGCAGGCGTCAAAGCAGAAGGCCTTCCTAAAGCACCCCTTGTCCAAGCAGCCTCCGGAAAGGGCGCGTCCCACTGCGGCTCTGCGCCTTTCTTCTAAGACAGACGCCCGGCTATGCTTTCGTGCTCGCAGCTGCCTTGGCAGCCTCCAGCAGTTGCTCTCATGGAGAACGAGCGAAGAGCTTCAGTTAAACGTCTCGCACACAGGAGAAAGGTGCCAGGACGACAGCACGTTCTTCCTCAGCCCTTCTCGTGGCCCGGATTGTGGTGCTGCCTTCAAAGCCGTGCACCTTGAAACACTCGTGCAGCAAGTGCTTCTCCCCTGGCCCACTTGGCTCAGCGAGAGCTACGTGGGCAGCGCGCACTCAGCGAAAGCCAAAGGGTGTCCTTGGAGCTCGAGCTTGTTGGAGAGGATGAAAGTTTGGGAAGAAAGTTCCACAGCTATGTAGGCTTGGCAGAAAGATGCGTGAAAGTAGAAACTTAGCATGAGGTAGAAATGGAAGCACGTTTTGACAGAGAGCACAAGGTGTTTTGCTGAAACACCGATCGCTGAATAAGTGAGAAGGCAAAGGTTGGAGATTGCGTTGGAAGGAGATTTTTTCTATGCTTAGGACAACGGTATGTGACTACAGGTACAAGCACCTGTTTTTCAGCAAGCAAGTAAGTCTCAAGAAGGGCATAAGGAGCTAGAAAACATGGTTTTACCAGAAAGAGAGCTCTCGCAGGCAAACAAGAAATGCCGATGGAGCAAGAAGAAGAAGGGGGGGGTTGGGGGGGGGTGGCGGTGGGGGGGGTTGGTGGGGGGGGGCGGGGTGGTGGCGGTGGTGGGGGGTCTGAGAATTGTCCGTGGTAAGCTTAAATTGTAACTTGCTTACTCTTGCGATTGGATAAGAATGACTATAATACGGCAATGGTAGGAGTCACGAGAGGCTACAGGCAAATGTCAAGGTATCACTGTGTGTGGTGCTTACTGCTTGTACTGTATGAAGATACTCAGCAAAGAAAACGATAGAATGCTTTGTAACTTGAACAGAAAGCGGCTCCCGGTATGCCTCCGAGCTGTAGCTGACAGCTGTAGGGCTGGCTCTGCATACCCACTCCCTGAAATGCTGTAACTTCGCCGATGCAAGAAACAGCTTTCAAGAGAGCCGCCTGAAGTGCAGACAGCCTCCGTGAGCCTTTCTCCTCTAGAGCTGTGCAAAGAAAGCGTGCACGCTACAGCGTGGCTGCGTGCAGCATGCACGAGCAAAAGCGGCCAAGTTCAGTGCCCTCGCTGGGCTTCCCTTTTGTGCGGACAACGTGAGGCGAAGAACGAAGCCGCAGAGCAGCGGGCTTGCGTGTGCAGTGCACCGAAGTTGCAGAAGTCCAGCAAGGGCTCGTTCACAAGCCGAGCCGGCTGAGGGCGTCCTCGCTTCTGCAAAAGGCAACGCGGAGCCCTAGCGCGTCACCGCACAGCGTGGAGATAGGCACTCTCCTAGTCCTTCAGCCTTGCAGAGTCCCTGCAGCTAGAGCTCAGCCAGGAGCAGGCGTCAAAGCAGAAGGCCTTCCTAAAGCACCCCTTGTCCAAGCAGCCTCCGGAAAGGGCGCGTCCCACTGCGGCTCTGCGCCTTTCTTCTAAGACAGACGCCCGGCTATGCTTTCGTGCTCGCAGCTGCCTTGGCAGCCTCCAGCAGTTGCTCTCATGGAGAACGAGCGAAGAGCTTCAGTTAAACGTCTCGCACACAGGAGAAAGGTGCCAGGACGACAGCACGTTCTTCCTCAGCCCTTCTCGTGGCCCGGATTGTGGTGCTGCCTTCAAAGCCGTGCACCTTGAAACACTCGTGCAGCAAGTGCTTCTCCCCTGGCCCACTTGGCTCAGCGAGAGCTACGTGGGCAGCGCGCACTCAGCGAAAGCCAAAGGGTGTCCTTGGAGCTCGAGCTTGTTGGAGAGGATGAAAGTTTGGGAAGAAAGTTCCACAGCTATGTAGGCTTGGCAGAAAGATGCGTGAATGTAGAAACTTAGCATGAGGTAGAAATGGAAGCACGTTTTGACAGAGAGCACAAGGTGTTTTGCTGAAACACCGATCGCTGAATAAGTGAGAAGGCAAAGGTTGGAGATTGCGTTGGAAGGAGATTTTTTCTATGCTTAGCACAACGGTATGTGACTACAGGTACAAGCACCTGTTTTTCAGCAAGCAAGTAAGTCTCAAGAAGGGCATAAGGAGCTAGAAAACATGGTTTTACCAGAAAGAGAGCTCTCGCAGGCAAACAAGAAATGCCGATGGAGCAAGAAGAAGAAGGGGGGGGTTGGGGGGGGGTGGCGGTGGGGGGGGTTGGTGGGGGGGGGGGCGGGGTGGTGGCGGTGGTGGGGGGTCTGAGAATTGTCCGTGGTAAGCTTAAATTGTAACTTGCTTACTCTTGCGATTGGATAAGAATGACTATAATACGGCAATGGTAGGAGTCACGAGAAGCTACAGGCAAATGTCAAGGTATCACTGTGTGTGGTGCTTACTGCTTGTACTGTATGAAGATACTCAGCAAAGAAAACGATAGAATGCTTTGTAACTTGAACAGAAAGCGGCTCCCGGTATGCCTCCGAGCTGTAGCTGACAGCTGTAGGGCTGGCTCTGCATACCCACTCCCTGAAATGCTGTAACTTCGCCGATGCAAGAAACAGCTTTCAAGAGAGCCGCCTGAAGTGCAGACAGCCTCCGTGAGCCTTTCTCCTCTAGAGCTGTGCAAAGAAAGCGTGCACGCTACAGCGTGGCTGCGTGCAGCATGCACGAGCAAAAGCGGCCAAGTTCAGTGCCCTCGCTGGGCTTCCCTTTTGTGCGGACAACGTGAGGCGAAGAACGAAGCCGCAGAGCAGCGGGCTTGCGTGTGCAGTGCACCGAAGTTGCAGAAGTCCAGCAAGGGCTCGTTCACAAGCCGAGCCGGCTGAGGGCGTCCTCGCTTCTGCAAAAGGCAACGCGGAGCCCTAGCGCGTCACCGCACAGCGTGGAGATAGGCACTCTCCTAGTCCTTCAGCCTTGCAGAGTCCCTGCAGCTAGAGCTCAGCCAGGAGCAGGCGTCAAAGCAGAAGGCCTTCCTAAAGCACCCCTTGTCCAAGCAGCCTCCGGAAAGGGCGCGTCCCACTGCGGCTCTGCGCCTTTCTTCTAAGACAGACGCCCGGCTATGCTTTCGTGCTCGCAGCTGCCTTGGCAGCCTCCAGCAGTTGCTCTCATGGAGAACGAGCGAAGAGCTTCAGTTAAACGTCTCGCACACAGGAGAAAGGTGCCAGGACGACAGCACGTTCTTCCTCAGCCCTTCTCGTGGCCCGGATTGTGGTGCTGCCTTCAAAGCCGTGCACCTTGAAACACTCGTGCAGCAAGTGCTTCTCCCCTGGCCCACTTGGCTCAGCGAGAGCTACGTGGGCAGCGCGCACTCAGCGAAAGCCAAAGGGTGTCCTTGGAGCTCGAGCTTGTTGGAGAGGATGAAAGTTTGGGAAGAAAGTTCCACAGCTATGTAGGCTTGGCAGAAAGATGCGTGAATGTAGAAACTTAGCATGAGGTAGAAATGGAAGCACGTTTTGACAGAGAGCACAAGGTGTTTTGCTGAAACACCGATCGCTGAATAAGTGAGAAGGCAAAGGTTGGAGATTGCGTTGGAAGGAGATTTTTTCTATGCTTAGCACAACGGTATGTGACTACAGGTACAAGCACCTGTTTTTCAGCAAGCAAGTAAGTCTCAAGAAGGGCATAAGGAGCTAGAAAACATGGTTTTACCAGAAAGAGAGCTCTCGCAGGCAAACAAGAAATGCCGATGGAGCAAGAAGAAGAAGGGGGGGGTTGGGGGGGGGTGGCGGTGGGGGGGGTTGGTGGGGGGGGGCGGGGTGGTGGCGGTGGTGGGGGGTCTGAGAATTGTCCGTGGTAAGCTTAAATTGTAACTTGCTTACTCTTGCGATTGGATAAGAATGACTATAATACGGCAATGGTAGGAGTCACGAGAGGCTACAGGCAAATGTCAAGGTATCACTGTGTGTGGTGCTTACTGCTTGTACTGTATGAAGATACTCAGCAAAGAAAACGATAGAATGCTTTGTAACTTGAACAGAAAGCGGCTCCCGGTATGCCTCCGAGCTGTAGCTGACAGCTGTAGGGCTGGCTCTGCATACCCACTCCCTGAAATGCTGTAACTTCGCCGATGCAAGAAACAGCTTTCAAGAGAGCCGCCTGAAGTGCAGACAGCCTCCGTGAGCCTTTCTCCTCTAGAGCTGTGCAAAGAAAGCGTGCACGCTACAGCGTGGCTGCGTGCAGCATGCACGAGCAAAAGCGGCCAAGTTCAGTGCCCTCGCTGGGCTTCCCTTTTGTGCGGACAACGTGAGGCGAAGAACGAAGCCGCAGAGCAGCGGGCTTGCGTGTGCAGTGCACCGAAGTTGCAGAAGTCCAGCAAGGGCTCGTTCACAAGCCGAGCCGGCTGAGGGCGTCCTCGCTTCTGCAAAAGGCAACGCGGAGCCCTAGCGCGTCACCGCACAGCGTGGAGATAGGCACTCTCCTAGTCCTTCAGCCTTGCAGAGTCCCTGCAGCTAGAGCTCAGCCAGGAGCAGGCGTCAAAGCAGAAGGCCTTCCTAAAGCACCCCTTGTCCAAGCAGCCTCCGGAAAGGGCGCGTCCCACTGCGGCTCTGCGCCTTTCTTCTAAGACAGACGCCCGGCTATGCTTTCGTGCTCGCAGCTGCCTTGGCAGCCTCCAGCAGTTGCTCTCATGGAGAACGAGCGAAGAGCTTCAGTTAAACGTCTCGCACACAGGAGAAAGGTGCCAGGACGACAGCACGTTCTTCCTCAGCCCTTCTCGTGGCCCGGATTGTGGTGCTGCCTTCAAAGCCGTGCACCTTGAAACACTCGTGCAGCAAGTGCTTCTCCCCTGGCCCACTTGGCTCAGCGAGAGCTACGTGGGCAGCGCGCACTCAGCGAAAGCCAAAGGGTGTCCTTGGAGCTCGAGCTTGTTGGAGAGGATGAAAGTTTGGGAAGAAAGTTCCACAGCTATGTAGGCTTGGCAGAAAGATGCGTGAATGTAGAAACTTAGCATGAGGTAGAAATGGAAGCACGTTTTGACAGAGAGCACAAGGTGTTTTGCTGAAACACCGATCGCTGAATAAGTGAGAAGGCAAAGGTTGGAGATTGCGTTGGAAGGAGATTTTTTCTATGCTTAGGACAACGGTATGTGACTACAGGTACAAGCACCTGTTTTTCAGCAAGCAAGTAAGTCTCAAGAAGGGCATAAGGAGCTAGAAAACATGGTTTTACCAGAAAGAGAGCTCTCGCAGGCAAACAAGAAATGCCGATGGAGCAAGAAGAAGAAGGGGGGGGTTGGGGGGGGGTGGCGGTGGGGGGGGTTGGTGGGGGGGGGGCGGGGTGGTGGCGGTGGTGGGGGGTCTGAGAATTGTCCGTGGTAAGCTTAAATTGTAACTTGCTTACTCTTGCGATTGGATAAGAATGACTATAATACGGCAATGGTAGGAGTCACGAGAGGCTACAGGCAAATGTCAAGGTATCACTGTGTGTGGTGCTTACTGCTTGTACTGTATGAAGATACTCAGCAAAGAAAACGATAGAATGCTTTGTAACTTGAACAGAAAGCGGCTCCCGGTATGCCTCCGAGCTGTAGCTGACAGCTGTAGGGCTGGCTCTGCATACCCACTCCCTGAAATGCTGTAACTTCGCCGATGCAAGAAACAGCTTTCAAGAGAGCCGCCTGAAGTGCAGACAGCCTCCGTGAGCCTTTCTCCTCTAGAGCTGTGCAAAGAAAGCGTGCACGCTACAGCGTGGCTGCGTGCAGCATGCACGAGCAAAAGCGGCCAAGTTCAGTGCCCTCTCGCTGGGCTTCCCTTTTGTGCGGACAACGTGAGGCGAAGAACGAAGCCGCAGAGCAGCGGGCTTGCGTGTGCAGTGCACCGAAGTTGCAGAAGTCCAGCAAGGGCTCGTTCACAAGCCGAGCCGGCTGAGGGCGTCCTCGCTTCTGCAAAAGGCAACGCGGAGCCCTAGCGCGTCACCGCACAGCGTGGAGATAGGCACTCTCCTAGTCCTTCAGCCTTGCAGAGTCCCTGCAGCTAGAGCTCAGCCAGGAGCAGGCGTCAAAGCAGAAGGCCTTCCTAAAGCACCCCTTGTCCAAGCAGCCTCCGGAAAGGGCGCGTCCCACTGCGGCTCTGCGCCTTTCTTCTAAGACAGACGCCCGGCTATGCTTTCGTGCTCGCAGCTGCCTTGGCAGCCTCCAGCAGTTGCTCTCATGGAGAACGAGCGAAGAGCTTCAGTTAAACGTCTCGCACACAGGAGAAAGGTGCCAGGACGACAGCACGTTCTTCCTCAGCCCTTCTCGTGGCCCGGATTGTGGTGCTGCCTTCAAAGCCGTGCACCTTGAAACACTCGTGCAGCAAGTGCTTCTCCCCTGGCCCACTTGGCTCAGCGAGAGCTACGTGGGCAGCGCGCACTCAGCGAAAGCCAAAGGGTGTCCTTGGAGCTCGAGCTTGTTGGAGAGGATGAAAGTTTGGGAAGAAAGTTCCACAGCTATGTAGGCTTGGCAGAAAGATGCGTGAATGTAGAAACTTAGCATGAGGTAGAAATGGAAGCACGTTTTGACAGAGAGCACAAGGTGTTTTGCTGAAACACCGATCGCTGAATAAGTGAGAAGGCAAAGGTTGGAGATTGCGTTGGAAGGAGATTTTTTCTATGCTTAGCACAACGGTATGTGACTACAGGTACAAGCACCTGTTTTTCAGCAAGCAAGTAAGTCTCAAGAAGGGCATAAGGAGCTAGAAAACATGGTTTTACCAGAAAGAGAGCTCTCGCAGGCAAACAAGAAATGCCGATGGAGCAAGAAGAAGAAGGGGGGGGTTGGGGGGGGGTGGCGGTGGGGGGGGTTGGTGGGGGGGGGGCGGGGTGGTGGCGGTGGTGGGGGGTCTGAGAATTGTCCGTGGTAAGCTTAAATTGTAACTTGCTTACTCTTGCGATTGGATAAGAATGACTATAATACGGCAATGGTAGGAGTCACGAGAGGCTACAGGCAAATGTCAAGGTATCACTGTGTGTGGTGCTTACTGCTTGTACTGTATGAAGATACTCAGCAAAGAAAACGATAGAATGCTTTGTAACTTGAACAGAAAGCGGCTCCCGGTATGCCTCCGAGCTGTAGCTGACAGCTGTAGGGCTGGCTCTGCATACCCACTCCCTGAAATGCTGTAACTTCGCCGATGCAAGAAACAGCTTTCAAGAGAGCCGCCTGAAGTGCAGACAGCCTCCGTGAGCCTTTCTCCTCTAGAGCTGTGCAAAGAAAGCGTGCACGCTACAGCGTGGCTGCGTGCAGCATGCACGAGCAAAAGCGGCCAAGTTCAGTGCCCTCTCGCTGGGCTTCCCTTTTGTGCGGACAACGTGAGGCGAAGAACGAAGCCGCAGAGCAGCGGGCTTGCGTGTGCAGTGCACCGAAGTTGCAGAAGTCCAGCAAGGGCTCGTTCACAAGCCGAGCCGGCTGAGGGCGTCCTCGCTTCTGCAAAAGGCAACGCGGAGCCCTAGCGCGTCACCGCACAGCGTGGAGATAGGCACTCTCCTAGTCCTTCAGCCTTGCAGAGTCCCTGCAGCTAGAGCTCAGCCAGGAGCAGGCGTCAAAGCAGAAGGCCTTCCTAAAGCACCCCTTGTCCAAGCAGCCTCCGGAAAGGGCGCGTCCCACTGCGGCTCTGCGCCTTTCTTCTAAGACAGACGCCCGGCTATGCTTTCGTGCTCGCAGCTGCCTTGGCAGCCTCCAGCAGTTGCTCTCATGGAGAACGAGCGAAGAGCTTCAGTTAAACGTCTCGCACACAGGAGAAAGGTGCCAGGACGACAGCACGTTCTTCCTCAGCCCTTCTCGTGGCCCGGATTGTGGTGCTGCCTTCAAAGCCGTGCACCTTGAAACACTCGTGCAGCAAGTGCTTCTCCCCTGGCCCACTTGGCTCAGCGAGAGCTACGTGGGCAGCGCGCACTCAGCGAAAGCCAAAGGGTGTCCTTGGAGCTCGAGCTTGTTGGAGAGGATGAAAGTTTGGGAAGAAAGTTCCACAGCTATGTAGGCTTGGCAGAAAGATGCGTGAATGTAGAAACTTAGCATGAGGTAGAAATGGAAGCACGTTTTGACAGAGAGCACAAGGTGTTTTGCTGAAACACCGATCGCTGAATAAGTGAGAAGGCAAAGGTTGGAGATTGCGTTGGAAGGAGATTTTTTCTATGCTTAGGACAACGGTATGTGACTACAGGTACAAGCACCTGTTTTTCAGCAAGCAAGTAAGTCTCAAGAAGGGCATAAGGAGCTAGAAAACATGGTTTTACCAGAAAGAGAGCTCTCGCAGGCAAACAAGAAATGCCGATGGAGCAAGAAGAAGAAGGGGGGGGTTGGGGGGGGGTGGCGGTGGGGGGGGTTGGTGGGGGGGGGGCGGGGTGGTGGCGGTGGTGGGGGGTCTGAGAATTGTCCGTGGTAAGCTTAAATTGTAACTTGCTTACTCTTGCGATTGGATAAGAATGACTATAATACGGCAATGGTAGGAGTCACGAGAGGCTACAGGCAAATGTCAAGGTATCACTGTGTGTGGTGCTTACTGCTTGTACTGTATGAAGATACTCAGCAAAGAAAACGATAGAATGCTTTGTAACTTGAACAGAAAGCGGCTCCCGGTATGCCTCCGAGCTGTAGCTGACAGCTGTAGGGCTGGCTCTGCATACCCACTCCCTGAAATGCTGTAACTTCGCCGATGCAAGAAACAGCTTTCAAGAGAGCCGCCTGAAGTGCAGACAGCCTCCGTGAGCCTTTCTCCTCTAGAGCTGTGCAAAGAAAGCGTGCACGCTACAGCGTGGCTGCGTGCAGCATGCACGAGCAAAAGCGGCCAAGTTCAGTGCCCTCTCGCTGGGCTTCCCTTTTGTGCGGACAACGTGAGGCGAAGAACGAAGCCGCAGAGCAGCGGGCTTGCGTGTGCAGTGCACCGAAGTTGCAGAAGTCCAGCAAGGGCTCGTTCACAAGCCGAGCCGGCTGAGGGCGTCCTCGCTTCTGCAAAAGGCAACGCGGAGCCCTAGCGCGTCACCGCACAGCGTGGAGATAGGCACTCTCCTAGTCCTTCAGCCTTGCAGAGTCCCTGCAGCTAGAGCTCAGCCAGGAGCAGGCGTCAAAGCAGAAGGCCTTCCTAAAGCACCCCTTGTCCAAGCAGCCTCCGGAAAGGGCGCGTCCCACTGCGGCTCTGCGCCTTTCTTCTAAGACAGACGCCCGGCTATGCTTTCGTGCTCGCAGCTGCCTTGGCAGCCTCCAGCAGTTGCTCTCATGGAGAACGAGCGAAGAGCTTCAGTTAAACGTCTCGCACACAGGAGAAAGGTGCCAGGACGACAGCACGTTCTTCCTCAGCCCTTCTCGTGGCCCGGATTGTGGTGCTGCCTTCAAAGCCGTGCACCTTGAAACACTCGTGCAGCAAGTGCTTCTCCCCTGGCCCACTTGGCTCAGCGAGAGCTACGTGGGCAGCGCGCACTCAGCGAAAGCCAAAGGGTGTCCTTGGAGCTCGAGCTTGTTGGAGAGGATGAAAGTTTGGGAAGAAAGTTCCACAGCTATGTAGGCTTGGCAGAAAGATGCGTGAATGTAGAAACTTAGCATGAGGTAGAAATGGAAGCACGTTTTGACAGAGAGCACAAGGTGTTTTGCTGAAACACCGATCGCTGAATAAGTGAGAAGGCAAAGGTTGGAGATTGCGTTGGAAGGAGATTTTTTCTATGCTTAGCACAACGGTATGTGACTACAGGTACAAGCACCTGTTTTTCAGCAAGCAAGTAAGTCTCAAGAAGGGCATAAGGAGCTAGAAAACATGGTTTTACCAGAAAGAGAGCTCTCGCAGGCAAACAAGAAATGCCGATGGAGCAAGAAGAAGAAGGGGGGGGTTGGGGGGGGGTGGCGGTGGGGGGGGTTGGTGGGGGGGGGGCGGGGTGGTGGCGGTGGTGGGGGGTCTGAGAATTGTCCGTGGTAAGCTTAAATTGTAACTTGCTTACTCTTGCGATTGGATAAGAATGACTATAATACGGCAATGGTAGGAGTCACGAGAGGCTACAGGCAAATGTCAAGGTATCACTGTGTGTGGTGCTTACTGCTTGTACTGTATGAAGATACTCAGCAAAGAAAACGATAGAATGCTTTGTAACTTGAACAGAAAGCGGCTCCCGGTATGCCTCCGAGCTGTAGCTGACAGCTGTAGGGCTGGCTCTGCATACCCACTCCCTGAAATGCTGTAACTTCGCCGATGCAAGAAACAGCTTTCAAGAGAGCCGCCTGAAGTGCAGACAGCCTCCGTGAGCCTTTCTCCTCTAGAGCTGTGCAAAGAAAGCGTGCACGCTACAGCGTGGCTGCGTGCAGCATGCACGAGCAAAAGCGGCCAAGTTCAGTGCCCTCTCGCTGGGCTTCCCTTTTGTGCGGACAACGTGAGGCGAAGAACGAAGCCGCAGAGCAGCGGGCTTGCGTGTGCAGTGCACCGAAGTTGCAGAAGTCCAGCAAGGGCTCGTTCACAAGCCGAGCCGGCTGAGGGCGTCCTCGCTTCTGCAAAAGGCAACGCGGAGCCCTAGCGCGTCACCGCACAGCGTGGAGATAGGCACTCTCCTAGTCCTTCAGCCTTGCAGAGTCCCTGCAGCTAGAGCTCAGCCAGGAGCAGGCGTCAAAGCAGAAGGCCTTCCTAAAGCACCCCTTGTCCAAGCAGCCTCCGGAAAGGGCGCGTCCCACTGCGGCTCTGCGCCTTTCTTCTAAGACAGACGCCCGGCTATGCTTTCGTGCTCGCAGCTGCCTTGGCAGCCTCCAGCAGTTGCTCTCATGGAGAACGAGCGAAGAGCTTCAGTTAAACGTCTCGCACACAGGAGAAAGGTGCCAGGACGACAGCACGTTCTTCCTCAGCCCTTCTCGTGGCCCGGATTGTGGTGCTGCCTTCAAAGCCGTGCACCTTGAAACACTCGTGCAGCAAGTGCTTCTCCCCTGGCCCACTTGGCTCAGCGAGAGCTACGTGGGCAGCGCGCACTCAGCGAAAGCCAAAGGGTGTCCTTGGAGCTCGAGCTTGTTGGAGAGGATGAAAGTTTGGGAAGAAAGTTCCACAGCTATGTAGGCTTGGCAGAAAGATGCGTGAATGTAGAAACTTAGCATGAGGTAGAAATGGAAGCACGTTTTGACAGAGAGCACAAGGTGTTTTGCTGAAACACCGATCGCTGAATAAGTGAGAAGGCAAAGGTTGGAGATTGCGTTGGAAGGAGATTTTTTCTATGCTTAGCACAACGGTATGTGACTACAGGTACAAGCACCTGTTTTTCAGCAAGCAAGTAAGTCTCAAGAAGGGCATAAGGAGCTAGAAAACATGGTTTTACCAGAAAGAGAGCTCTCGCAGGCAAACAAGAAATGCCGATGGAGCAAGAAGAAGAAGGGGGGGGTTGGGGGGGGGTGGCGGTGGGGGGGGGTTGGTGGGGGGGGGGGCGGGGTGGTGGCGGTGGTGGGGGGTCTGAGAATTGTCCGTGGTAAGCTTAAATTGTAACTTGCTTACTCTTGCGATTGGATAAGAATGACTATAATACGGCAATGGTAGGAGTCACGAGAGGCTACAGGCAAATGTCAAGGTATCACTGTGTGTGGTGCTTACTGCTTGTACTGTATGAAGATACTCAGCAAAGAAAACGATAGAATGCTTTGTAACTTGAACAGAAAGCGGCTCCCGGTATGCCTCCGAGCTGTAGCTGACAGCTGTAGGGCTGGCTCTGCATACCCACTCCCTGAAATGCTGTAACTTCGCCGATGCAAGAAACAGCTTTCAAGAGAGCCGCCTGAAGTGCAGACAGCCTCCGTGAGCCTTTCTCCTCTAGAGCTGTGCAAAGAAAGCGTGCACGCTACAGCGTGGCTGCGTGCAGCATGCACGAGCAAAAGCGGCCAAGTTCAGTGCCCTCGCTGGGCTTCCCTTTTGTGCGGACAACGTGAGGCGAAGAACGAAGCCGCAGAGCAGCGGGCTTGCGTGTGCAGTGCACCGAAGTTGCAGAAGTCCAGCAAGGGCTCGTTCACAAGCCGAGCCGGCTGAGGGCGTCCTCGCTTCTGCAAAAGGCAACGCGGAGCCCTAGCGCGTCACCGCACAGCGTGGAGATAGGCACTCTCCTAGTCCTTCAGCCTTGCAGAGTCCCTGCAGCTAGAGCTCAGCCAGGAGCAGGCGTCAAAGCAGAAGGCCTTCCTAAAGCACCCCTTGTCCAAGCAGCCTCCGGAAAGGGCGCGTCCCACTGCGGCTCTGCGCCTTTCTTCTAAGACAGACGCCCGGCTATGCTTTCGTGCTCGCAGCTGCCTTGGCAGCCTCCAGCAGTTGCTCTCATGGAGAACGAGCGAAGAGCTTCAGTTAAACGTCTCGCACACAGGAGAAAGGTGCCAGGACGACAGCACGTTCTTCCTCAGCCCTTCTCGTGGCCCGGATTGTGGTGCTGCCTTCAAAGCCGTGCACCTTGAAACACTCGTGCAGCAAGTGCTTCTCCCCTGGCCCACTTGGCTCAGCGAGAGCTACGTGGGCAGCGCGCACTCAGCGAAAGCCAAAGGGTGTCCTTGGAGCTCGAGCTTGTTGGAGAGGATGAAAGTTTGGGAAGAAAGTTCCACAGCTATGTAGGCTTGGCAGAAAGATGCGTGAATGTAGAAACTTAGCATGAGGTAGAAATGGAAGCACGTTTTGACAGAGAGCACAAGGTGTTTTGCTGAAACACCGATCGCTGAATAAGTGAGAAGGCAAAGGTTGGAGATTGCGTTGGAAGGAGATTTTTTCTATGCTTAGCACAACGGTATGTGACTACAGGTACAAGCACCTGTTTTTCAGCAAGCAAGTAAGTCTCAAGAAGGGCATAAGGAGCTAGAAAACATGGTTTTACCAGAAAGAGAGCTCTCGCAGGCAAACAAGAAATGCCGATGGAGCAAGAAGAAGAAGGGGGGGGTTGGGGGGGGGTGGCGGTGGGGGGGGGTTGGTGGGGGGGGGGGCGGGGTGGTGGCGGTGGTGGGGGGTCTGAGAATTGTCCGTGGTAAGCTTAAATTGTAACTTGCTTACTCTTGCGATTGGATAAGAATGACTATAATACGGCAATGGTAGGAGTCACGAGAGGCTACAGGCAAATGTCAAGGTATCACTGTGTGTGGTGCTTACTGCTTGTACTGTATGAAGATACTCAGCAAAGAAAACGATAGAATGCTTTGTAACTTGAACAGAAAGCGGCTCCCGGTATGCCTCCGAGCTGTAGCTGACAGCTGTAGGGCTGGCTCTGCATACCCACTCCCTGAAATGCTGTAACTTCGCCGATGCAAGAAACAGCTTTCAAGAGAGCCGCCTGAAGTGCAGACAGCCTCCGTGAGCCTTTCTCCTCTAGAGCTGTGCAAAGAAAGCGTGCACGCTACAGCGTGGCTGCGTGCAGCATGCACGAGCAAAAGCGGCCAAGTTCAGTGCCCTCTCGCTGGGCTTCCCTTTTGTGCGGACAACGTGAGGCGAAGAACGAAGCCGCAGAGCAGCGGGCTTGCGTGTGCAGTGCACCGAAGTTGCAGAAGTCCAGCAAGGGCTCGTTCACAAGCCGAGCCGGCTGAGGGCGTCCTCGCTTCTGCAAAAGGCAACGCGGAGCCCTAGCGCGTCACCGCACAGCGTGGAGATAGGCACTCTCCTAGTCCTTCAGCCTTGCAGAGTCCCTGCAGCTAGAGCTCAGCCAGGAGCAGGCGTCAAAGCAGAAGGCCTTCCTAAAGCACCCCTTGTCCAAGCAGCCTCCGGAAAGGGCGCGTCCCACTGCGGCTCTGCGCCTTTCTTCTAAGACAGACGCCCGGCTATGCTTTCGTGCTCGCAGCTGCCTTGGCAGCCTCCAGCAGTTGCTCTCATGGAGAACGAGCGAAGAGCTTCAGTTAAACGTCTCGCACACAGGAGAAAGGTGCCAGGACGACAGCACGTTCTTCCTCAGCCCTTCTCGTGGCCCGGATTGTGGTGCTGCCTTCAAAGCCGTGCACCTTGAAACACTCGTGCAGCAAGTGCTTCTCCCCTGGCCCACTTGGCTCAGCGAGAGCTACGTGGGCAGCGCGCACTCAGCGAAAGCCAAAGGGTGTCCTTGGAGCTCGAGCTTGTTGGAGAGGATGAAAGTTTGGGAAGAAAGTTCCACAGCTATGTAGGCTTGGCAGAAAGATGCGTGAATGTAGAAACTTAGCATGAGGTAGAAATGGAAGCACGTTTTGACAGAGAGCACAAGGTGTTTTGCTGAAACACCGATCGCTGAATAAGTGAGAAGGCAAAGGTTGGAGATTGCGTTGGAAGGAGATTTTTTCTATGCTTAGCACAACGGTATGTGACTACAGGTACAAGCACCTGTTTTTCAGCAAGCAAGTAAGTCTCAAGAAGGGCATAAGGAGCTAGAAAACATGGTTTTACCAGAAAGAGAGCTCTCGCAGGCAAACAAGAAATGCCGATGGAGCAAGAAGAAGAAGGGGGGGGTTGGGGGGGGGTGGCGGTGGGGGGGGTTGGTGGGGGGGGGCGGGGTGGTGGCGGTGGTGGGGGGTCTGAGAATTGTCCGTGGTAAGCTTAAATTGTAACTTGCTTACTCTTGCGATTGGATAAGAATGACTATAATACGGCAATGGTAGGAGTCACGAGAGGCTACAGGCAAATGTCAAGGTATCACTGTGTGTGGTGCTTACTGCTTGTACTGTATGAAGATACTCAGCAAAGAAAACGATAGAATGCTTTGTAACTTGAACAGAAAGCGGCTCCCGGTATGCCTCCGAGCTGTAGCTGACAGCTGTAGGGCTGGCTCTGCATACCCACTCCCTGAAATGCTGTAACTTCGCCGATGCAAGAAACAGCTTTCAAGAGAGCCGCCTGAAGTGCAGACAGCCTCCGTGAGCCTTTCTCCTCTAGAGCTGTGCAAAGAAAGCGTGCACGCTACAGCGTGGCTGCGTGCAGCATGCACGAGCAAAAGCGGCCAAGTTCAGTGCCCTCTCGCTGGGCTTCCCTTTTGTGCGGACAACGTGAGGCGAAGAACGAAGCCGCAGAGCAGCGGGCTTGCGTGTGCAGTGCACCGAAGTTGCAGAAGTCCAGCAAGGGCTCGTTCACAAGCCGAGCCGGCTGAGGGCGTCCTCGCTTCTGCAAAAGGCAACGCGGAGCCCTAGCGCGTCACCGCACAGCGTGGAGATAGGCACTCTCCTAGTCCTTCAGCCTTGCAGAGTCCCTGCAGCTAGAGCTCAGCCAGGAGCAGGCGTCAAAGCAGAAGGCCTTCCTAAAGCACCCCTTGTCCAAGCAGCCTCCGGAAAGGGCGCGTCCCACTGCGGCTCTGCGCCTTTCTTCTAAGACAGACGCCCGGCTATGCTTTCGTGCTCGCAGCTGCCTTGGCAGCCTCCAGCAGTTGCTCTCATGGAGAACGAGCGAAGAGCTTCAGTTAAACGTCTCGCACACAGGAGAAAGGTGCCAGGACGACAGCACGTTCTTCCTCAGCCCTTCTCGTGGCCCGGATTGTGGTGCTGCCTTCAAAGCCGTGCACCTTGAAACACTCGTGCAGCAAGTGCTTCTCCCCTGGCCCACTTGGCTCAGCGAGAGCTACGTGGGCAGCGCGCACTCAGCGAAAGCCAAAGGGTGTCCTTGGAGCTCGAGCTTGTTGGAGAGGATGAAAGTTTGGGAAGAAAGTTCCACAGCTATGTAGGCTTGGCAGAAAGATGCGTGAATGTAGAAACTTAGCATGAGGTAGAAATGGAAGCACGTTTTGACAGAGAGCACAAGGTGTTTTGCTGAAACACCGATCGCTGAATAAGTGAGAAGGCAAAGGTTGGAGATTGCGTTGGAAGGAGATTTTTTCTATGCTTAGCACAACGGTATGTGACTACAGGTACAAGCACCTGTTTTTCAGCAAGCAAGTAAGTCTCAAGAAGGGCATAAGGAGCTAGAAAACATGGTTTTACCAGAAAGAGAGCTCTCGCAGGCAAACAAGAAATGCCGATGGAGCAAGAAGAAGAAGGGGGGGGTTGGGGGGGGGTGGCGGTGGGGGGGGTTGGTGGGGGGGGGGCGGGGTGGTGGCGGTGGTGGGGGGTCTGAGAATTGTCCGTGGTAAGCTTAAATTGTAACTTGCTTACTCTTGCGATTGGATAAGAATGACTATAATACGGCAATGGTAGGAGTCACGAGAGGCTACAGGCAAATGTCAAGGTATCACTGTGTGTGGTGCTTACTGCTTGTACTGTATGAAGATACTCAGCAAAGAAAACGATAGAATGCTTTGTAACTTGAACAGAAAGCGGCTCCCGGTATGCCTCCGAGCTGTAGCTGACAGCTGTAGGGCTGGCTCTGCATACCCACTCCCTGAAATGCTGTAACTTCGCCGATGCAAGAAACAGCTTTCAAGAGAGCCGCCTGAAGTGCAGACAGCCTCCGTGAGCCTTTCTCCTCTAGAGCTGTGCAAAGAAAGCGTGCACGCTACAGCGTGGCTGCGTGCAGCATGCACGAGCAAAAGCGGCCAAGTTCAGTGCCCTCTCGCTGGGCTTCCCTTTTGTGCGGACAACGTGAGGCGAAGAACGAAGCCGCAGAGCAGCGGGCTTGCGTGTGCAGTGCACCGAAGTTGCAGAAGTCCAGCAAGGGCTCGTTCACAAGCCGAGCCGGCTGAGGGCGTCCTCGCTTCTGCAAAAGGCAACGCGGAGCCCTAGCGCGTCACCGCACAGCGTGGAGATAGGCACTCTCCTAGTCCTTCAGCCTTGCAGAGTCCCTGCAGCTAGAGCTCAGCCAGGAGCAGGCGTCAAAGCAGAAGGCCTTCCTAAAGCACCCCTTGTCCAAGCAGCCTCCGGAAAGGGCGCGTCCCACTGCGGCTCTGCGCCTTTCTTCTAAGACAGACGCCCGGCTATGCTTTCGTGCTCGCAGCTGCCTTGGCAGCCTCCAGCAGTTGCTCTCATGGAGAACGAGCGAAGAGCTTCAGTTAAACGTCTCGCACACAGGAGAAAGGTGCCAGGACGACAGCACGTTCTTCCTCAGCCCTTCTCGTGGCCCGGATTGTGGTGCTGCCTTCAAAGCCGTGCACCTTGAAACACTCGTGCAGCAAGTGCTTCTCCCCTGGCCCACTTGGCTCAGCGAGAGCTACGTGGGCAGCGCGCACTCAGCGAAAGCCAAAGGGTGTCCTTGGAGCTCGAGCTTGTTGGAGAGGATGAAAGTTTGGGAAGAAAGTTCCACAGCTATGTAGGCTTGGCAGAAAGATGCGTGAATGTAGAAACTTAGCATGAGGTAGAAATGGAAGCACGTTTTGACAGAGAGCACAAGGTGTTTTGCTGAAACACCGATCGCTGAATAAGTGAGAAGGCAAAGGTTGGAGATTGCGTTGGAAGGAGATTTTTTCTATGCTTAGGACAACGGTATGTGACTACAGGTACAAGCACCTGTTTTTCAGCAAGCAAGTAAGTCTCAAGAAGGGCATAAGGAGCTAGAAAACATGGTTTTACCAGAAAGAGAGCTCTCGCAGGCAAACAAGAAATGCCGATGGAGCAAGAAGAAGAAGGGGGGGGTTGGGGGGGGGTGGCGGTGGGGGGGGTTGGTGGGGGGGGGGCGGGGTGGTGGCGGTGGTGGGGGGTCTGAGAATTGTCCGTGGTAAGCTTAAATTGTAACTTGCTTACTCTTGCGATTGGATAAGAATGACTATAATACGGCAATGGTAGGAGTCACGAGAGGCTACAGGCAAATGTCAAGGTATCACTGTGTGTGGTGCTTACTGCTTGTACTGTATGAAGATACTCAGCAAAGAAAACGATAGAATGCTTTGTAACTTGAACAGAAAGCGGCTCCCGGTATGCCTCCGAGCTGTAGCTGACAGCTGTAGGGCTGGCTCTGCATACCCACTCCCTGAAATGCTGTAACTTCGCCGATGCAAGAAACAGCTTTCAAGAGAGCCGCCTGAAGTGCAGACAGCCTCCGTGAGCCTTTCTCCTCTAGAGCTGTGCAAAGAAAGCGTGCACGCTACAGCGTGGCTGCGTGCAGCATGCACGAGCAAAAGCGGCCAAGTTCAGTGCCCTCTCGCTGGGCTTCCCTTTTGTGCGGACAACGTGAGGCGAAGAACGAAGCCGCAGAGCAGCGGGCTTGCGTGTGCAGTGCACCGAAGTTGCAGAAGTCCAGCAAGGGCTCGTTCACAAGCCGAGCCGGCTGAGGGCGTCCTCGCTTCTGCAAAAGGCAACGCGGAGCCCTAGCGCGTCACCGCACAGCGTGGAGATAGGCACTCTCCTAGTCCTTCAGCCTTGCAGAGTCCCTGCAGCTAGAGCTCAGCCAGGAGCAGGCGTCAAAGCAGAAGGCCTTCCTAAAGCACCCCTTGTCCAAGCAGCCTCCGGAAAGGGCGCGTCCCACTGCGGCTCTGCGCCTTTCTTCTAAGACAGACGCCCGGCTATGCTTTCGTGCTCGCAGCTGCCTTGGCAGCCTCCAGCAGTTGCTCTCATGGAGAACGAGCGAAGAGCTTCAGTTAAACGTCTCGCACACAGGAGAAAGGTGCCAGGACGACAGCACGTTCTTCCTCAGCCCTTCTCGTGGCCCGGATTGTGGTGCTGCCTTCAAAGCCGTGCACCTTGAAACACTCGTGCAGCAAGTGCTTCTCCCCTGGCCCACTTGGCTCAGCGAGAGCTACGTGGGCAGCGCGCACTCAGCGAAAGCCAAAGGGTGTCCTTGGAGCTCGAGCTTGTTGGAGAGGATGAAAGTTTGGGAAGAAAGTTCCACAGCTATGTAGGCTTGGCAGAAAGATGCGTGAATGTAGAAACTTAGCATGAGGTAGAAATGGAAGCACGTTTTGACAGAGAGCACAAGGTGTTTTGCTGAAACACCGATCGCTGAATAAGTGAGAAGGCAAAGGTTGGAGATTGCGTTGGAAGGAGATTTTTTCTATGCTTAGCACAACGGTATGTGACTACAGGTACAAGCACCTGTTTTTCAGCAAGCAAGTAAGTCTCAAGAAGGGCATAAGGAGCTAGAAAACATGGTTTTACCAGAAAGAGAGCTCTCGCAGGCAAACAAGAAATGCCGATGGAGCAAGAAGAAGAAGGGGGGGGTTGGGGGGGGGTGGCGGTGGGGGGGGTTGGTGGGGGGGGGGCGGGGTGGTGGCGGTGGTGGGGGGTCTGAGAATTGTCCGTGGTAAGCTTAAATTGTAACTTGCTTACTCTTGCGATTGGATAAGAATGACTATAATACGGCAATGGTAGGAGTCACGAGAGGCTACAGGCAAATGTCAAGGTATCACTGTGTGTGGTGCTTACTGCTTGTACTGTATGAAGATACTCAGCAAAGAAAACGATAGAATGCTTTGTAACTTGAACAGAAAGCGGCTCCCGGTATGCCTCCGAGCTGTAGCTGACAGCTGTAGGGCTGGCTCTGCATACCCACTCCCTGAAATGCTGTAACTTCGCCGATGCAAGAAACAGCTTTCAAGAGAGCCGCCTGAAGTGCAGACAGCCTCCGTGAGCCTTTCTCCTCTAGAGCTGTGCAAAGAAAGCGTGCACGCTACAGCGTGGCTGCGTGCAGCATGCACGAGCAAAAGCGGCCAAGTTCAGTGCCCTCTCGCTGGGCTTCCCTTTTGTGCGGACAACGTGAGGCGAAGAACGAAGCCGCAGAGCAGCGGGCTTGCGTGTGCAGTGCACCGAAGTTGCAGAAGTCCAGCAAGGGCTCGTTCACAAGCCGAGCCGGCTGAGGGCGTCCTCGCTTCTGCAAAAGGCAACGCGGAGCCCTAGCGCGTCACCGCACAGCGTGGAGATAGGCACTCTCCTAGTCCTTCAGCCTTGCAGAGTCCCTGCAGCTAGAGCTCAGCCAGGAGCAGGCGTCAAAGCAGAAGGCCTTCCTAAAGCACCCCTTGTCCAAGCAGCCTCCGGAAAGGGCGCGTCCCACTGCGGCTCTGCGCCTTTCTTCTAAGACAGACGCCCGGCTATGCTTTCGTGCTCGCAGCTGCCTTGGCAGCCTCCAGCAGTTGCTCTCATGGAGAACGAGCGAAGAGCTTCAGTTAAACGTCTCGCACACAGGAGAAAGGTGCCAGGACGACAGCACGTTCTTCCTCAGCCCTTCTCGTGGCCCGGATTGTGGTGCTGCCTTCAAAGCCGTGCACCTTGAAACACTCGTGCAGCAAGTGCTTCTCCCCTGGCCCACTTGGCTCAGCGAGAGCTACGTGGGCAGCGCGCACTCAGCGAAAGCCAAAGGGTGTCCTTGGAGCTCGAGCTTGTTGGAGAGGATGAAAGTTTGGGAAGAAAGTTCCACAGCTATGTAGGCTTGGCAGAAAGATGCGTGAATGTAGAAACTTAGCATGAGGTAGAAATGGAAGCACGTTTTGACAGAGAGCACAAGGTGTTTTGCTGAAACACCGATCGCTGAATAAGTGAGAAGGCAAAGGTTGGAGATTGCGTTGGAAGGAGATTTTTTCTATGCTTAGGACAACGGTATGTGACTACAGGTACAAGCACCTGTTTTTCAGCAAGCAAGTAAGTCTCAAGAAGGGCATAAGGAGCTAGAAAACATGGTTTTACCAGAAAGAGAGCTCTCGCAGGCAAACAAGAAATGCCGATGGAGCAAGAAGAAGAAGGGGGGGGTTGGGGGGGGGTGGCGGTGGGGGGGGTTGGTGGGGGGGGGGCGGGGTGGTGGCGGTGGTGGGGGGTCTGAGAATTGTCCGTGGTAAGCTTAAATTGTAACTTGCTTACTCTTGCGATTGGATAAGAATGACTATAATACGGCAATGGTAGGAGTCACGAGAGGCTACAGGCAAATGTCAAGGTATCACTGTGTGTGGTGCTTACTGCTTGTACTGTATGAAGATACTCAGCAAAGAAAACGATAGAATGCTTTGTAACTTGAACAGAAAGCGGCTCCCGGTATGCCTCCGAGCTGTAGCTGACAGCTGTAGGGCTGGCTCTGCATACCCACTCCCTGAAATGCTGTAACTTCGCCGATGCAAGAAACAGCTTTCAAGAGAGCCGCCTGAAGTGCAGACAGCCTCCGTGAGCCTTTCTCCTCTAGAGCTGTGCAAAGAAAGCGTGCACGCTACAGCGTGGCTGCGTGCAGCATGCACGAGCAAAAGCGGCCAAGTTCAGTGCCCTCTCGCTGGGCTTCCCTTTTGTGCGGACAACGTGAGGCGAAGAACGAAGCCGCAGAGCAGCGGGCTTGCGTGTGCAGTGCACCGAAGTTGCAGAAGTCCAGCAAGGGCTCGTTCACAAGCCGAGCCGGCTGAGGGCGTCCTCGCTTCTGCAAAAGGCAACGCGGAGCCCTAGCGCGTCACCGCACAGCGTGGAGATAGGCACTCTCCTAGTCCTTCAGCCTTGCAGAGTCCCTGCAGCTAGAGCTCAGCCAGGAGCAGGCGTCAAAGCAGAAGGCCTTCCTAAAGCACCCCTTGTCCAAGCAGCCTCCGGAAAGGGCGCGTCCCACTGCGGCTCTGCGCCTTTCTTCTAAGACAGACGCCCGGCTATGCTTTCGTGCTCGCAGCTGCCTTGGCAGCCTCCAGCAGTTGCTCTCATGGAGAACGAGCGAAGAGCTTCAGTTAAACGTCTCGCACACAGGAGAAAGGTGCCAGGACGACAGCACGTTCTTCCTCAGCCCTTCTCGTGGCCCGGATTGTGGTGCTGCCTTCAAAGCCGTGCACCTTGAAACACTCGTGCAGCAAGTGCTTCTCCCCTGGCCCACTTGGCTCAGCGAGAGCTACGTGGGCAGCGCGCACTCAGCGAAAGCCAAAGGGTGTCCTTGGAGCTCGAGCTTGTTGGAGAGGATGAAAGTTTGGGAAGAAAGTTCCACAGCTATGTAGGCTTGGCAGAAAGATGCGTGAATGTAGAAACTTAGCATGAGGTAGAAATGGAAGCACGTTTTGACAGAGAGCACAAGGTGTTTTGCTGAAACACCGATCGCTGAATAAGTGAGAAGGCAAAGGTTGGAGATTGCGTTGGAAGGAGATTTTTTCTATGCTTAGCACAACGGTATGTGACTACAGGTACAAGCACCTGTTTTTCAGCAAGCAAGTAAGTCTCAAGAAGGGCATAAGGAACTAGAAAACATGGTTTTACCAGAAAGAGAGCTCTCGCAGGCAAACAAGAAATGCCGATGGAGCAAGAAGAAGAAGGGGGGGGTTGGGGGGGGGTGGCGGTGGGGGGGGTTGGTGGGGGGGGGGCGGGGTGGTGGCGGTGGTGGGGGGTCTGAGAATTGTCCGTGGTAAGCTTAAATTGTAACTTGCTTACTCTTGCGATTGGATAAGAATGACTATAATACGGCAATGGTAGGAGTCACGAGAGGCTACAGGCAAATGTCAAGGTATCACTGTGTGTGGTGCTTACTGCTTGTACTGTATGAAGATACTCAGCAAAGAAAACGATAGAATGCTTTGTAACTTGAACAGAAAGCGGCTCCCGGTATGCCTCCGAGCTGTAGCTGACAGCTGTAGGGCTGGCTCTGCATACCCACTCCCTGAAATGCTGTAACTTCGCCGATGCAAGAAACAGCTTTCAAGAGAGCCGCCTGAAGTGCAGACAGCCTCCGTGAGCCTTTCTCCTCTAGAGCTGTGCAAAGAAAGCGTGCACGCTACAGCGTGGCTGCGTGCAGCATGCACGAGCAAAAGCGGCCAAGTTCAGTGCCCTCTCGCTGGGCTTCCCTTTTGTGCGGACAACGTGAGGCGAAGAACGAAGCCGCAGAGCAGCGGGCTTGCGTGTGCAGTGCACCGAAGTTGCAGAAGTCCAGCAAGGGCTCGTTCACAAGCCGAGCCGGCTGAGGGCGTCCTCGCTTCTGCAAAAGGCAACGCGGAGCCCTAGCGCGTCACCGCACAGCGTGGAGATAGGCACTCTCCTAGTCCTTCAGCCTTGCAGAGTCCCTGCAGCTAGAGCTCAGCCAGGAGCAGGCGTCAAAGCAGAAGGCCTTCCTAAAGCACCCCTTGTCCAAGCAGCCTCCGGAAAGGGCGCGTCCCACTGCGGCTCTGCGCCTTTCTTCTAAGACAGACGCCCGGCTATGCTTTCGTGCTCGCAGCTGCCTTGGCAGCCTCCAGCAGTTGCTCTCATGGAGAACGAGCGAAGAGCTTCAGTTAAACGTCTCGCACACAGGAGAAAGGTGCCAGGACGACAGCACGTTCTTCCTCAGCCCTTCTCGTGGCCCGGATTGTGGTGCTGCCTTCAAAGCCGTGCACCTTGAAACACTCGTGCAGCAAGTGCTTCTCCCCTGGCCCACTTGGCTCAGCGAGAGCTACGTGGGCAGCGCGCACTCAGCGAAAGCCAAAGGGTGTCCTTGGAGCTCGAGCTTGTTGGAGAGGATGAAAGTTTGGGAAGAAAGTTCCACAGCTATGTAGGCTTGGCAGAAAGATGCGTGAATGTAGAAACTTAGCATGAGGTAGAAATGGAAGCACGTTTTGACAGAGAGCACAAGGTGTTTTGCTGAAACACCGATCGCTGAATAAGTGAGAAGGCAAAGGTTGGAGATTGCGTTGGAAGGAGATTTTTTCTATGCTTAGCACAACGGTATGTGACTACAGGTACAAGCACCTGTTTTTCAGCAAGCAAGTAAGTCTCAAGAAGGGCATAAGGAGCTAGAAAACATGGTTTTACCAGAAAGAGAGCTCTCGCAGGCAAACAAGAAATGCCGATGGAGCAAGAAGAAGAAGGGGGGGGTTGGGGGGGGGTGGCGGTGGGGGGGGTTGGTGGGGGGGGGGCGGGGTGGTGGCGGTGGTGGGGGGTCTGAGAATTGTCCGTGGTAAGCTTAAATTGTAACTTGCTTACTCTTGCGATTGGATAAGAATGACTATAATACGGCAATGGTAGGAGTCACGAGAGGCTACAGGCAAATGTCAAGGTATCACTGTGTGTGGTGCTTACTGCTTGTACTGTATGAAGATACTCAGCAAAGAAAACGATAGAATGCTTTGTAACTTGAACAGAAAGCGGCTCCCGGTATGCCTCCGAGCTGTAGCTGACAGCTGTAGGGCTGGCTCTGCATACCCACTCCCTGAAATGCTGTAACTTCGCCGATGCAAGAAACAGCTTTCAAGAGAGCCGCCTGAAGTGCAGACAGCCTCCGTGAGCCTTTCTCCTCTAGAGCTGTGCAAAGAAAGCGTGCACGCTACAGCGTGGCTGCGTGCAGCATGCACGAGCAAAAGCGGCCAAGTTCAGTGCCCTCTCGCTGGGCTTCCCTTTTGTGCGGACAACGTGAGGCGAAGAACGAAGCCGCAGAGCAGCGGGCTTGCGTTGCAGTGCACCGAAGTTGCAGAAGTCCAGCAAGGGCTCGTTCACAAGCCGAGCCGGCTGAGGGCGTCCTCGCTTCTGCAAAAGGCAACGCGGAGCCCTAGCGCGTCACCGCACAGCGTGGAGATAGGCACTCTCCTAGTCCTTCAGCCTTGCAGAGTCCCTGCAGCTAGAGCTCAGCCAGGAGCAGGCGTCAAAGCAGAAGGCCTTCCTAAAGCACCCCTTGTCCAAGCAGCCTCCGGAAAGGGCGCGTCCCACTGCGGCTCTGCGCCTTTCTTCTAAGACAGACGCCCGGCTATGCTTTCGTGCTCGCAGCTGCCTTGGCAGCCTCCAGCAGTTGCTCTCATGGAGAACGAGCGAAGAGCTTCAGTTAAACGTCTCGCACACAGGAGAAAGGTGCCAGGACGACAGCACGTTCTTCCTCAGCCCTTCTCGTGGCCCGGATTGTGGTGCTGCCTTCAAAGCCGTGCACCTTGAAACACTCGTGCAGCAAGTGCTTCTCCCCTGGCCCACTTGGCTCAGCGAGAGCTACGTGGGCAGCGCGCACTCAGCGAAAGCCAAAGGGTGTCCTTGGAGCTCGAGCTTGTTGGAGAGGATGAAAGTTTGGGAAGAAAGTTCCACAGCTATGTAGGCTTGGCAGAAAGATGCGTGAATGTAGAAACTTAGCATGAGGTAGAAATGGAAGCACGTTTTGACAGAGAGCACAAGGTGTTTTGCTGAAACACCGATCGCTGAATAAGTGAGAAGGCAAAGGTTGGAGATTGCGTTGGAAGGAGATTTTTTCTATGCTTAGGACAACGGTATGTGACTACAGGTACAAGCACCTGTTTTTCAGCAAGCAAGTAAGTCTCAAGAAGGGCATAAGGAGCTAGAAAACATGGTTTTACCAGAAAGAGAGCTCTCGCAGGCAAACAAGAAATGCCGATGGAGCAAGAAGAAGAAGGGGGGGGTTGGGGGGGGGTGGCGGTGGGGGGGGTTGGTGGGGGGGGGGCGGGGTGGTGGCGGTGGTGGGGGGTCTGAGAATTGTCCGTGGTAAGCTTAAATTGTAACTTGCTTACTCTTGCGATTGGATAAGAATGACTATAATACGGCAATGGTAGGAGTCACGAGAGGCTACAGGCAAATGTCAAGGTATCACTGTGTGTGGTGCTTACTGCTTGTACTGTATGAAGATACTCAGCAAAGAAAACGATAGAATGCTTTGTAACTTGAACAGAAAGCGGCTCCCGGTATGCCTCCGAGCTGTAGCTGACAGCTGTAGGGCTGGCTCTGCATACCCACTCCCTGAAATGCTGTAACTTCGCCGATGCAAGAAACAGCTTTCAAGAGAGCCGCCTGAAGTGCAGACAGCCTCCGTGAGCCTTTCTCCTCTAGAGCTGTGCAAAGAAAGCGTGCACGCTACAGCGTGGCTGCGTGCAGCATGCACGAGCAAAAGCGGCCAAGTTCAGTGCCCTCTCGCTGGGCTTCCCTTTTGTGCGGACAACGTGAGGCGAAGAACGAAGCCGCAGAGCAGCGGGCTTGCGTGTGCAGTGCACCGAAGTTGCAGAAGTCCAGCAAGGGCTCGTTCACAAGCCGAGCCGGCTGAGGGCGTCCTCGCTTCTGCAAAAGGCAACGCGGAGCCCTAGCGCGTCACCGCACAGCGTGGAGATAGGCACTCTCCTAGTCCTTCAGCCTTGCAGAGTCCCTGCAGCTAGAGCTCAGCCAGGAGCAGGCGTCAAAGCAGAAGGCCTTCCTAAAGCACCCCTTGTCCAAGCAGCCTCCGGAAAGGGCGCGTCCCACTGCGGCTCTGCGCCTTTCTTCTAAGACAGACGCCCGGCTATGCTTTCGTGCTCGCAGCTGCCTTGGCAGCCTCCAGCAGTTGCTCTCATGGAGAACGAGCGAAGAGCTTCAGTTAAACGTCTCGCACACAGGAGAAAGGTGCCAGGACGACAGCACGTTCTTCCTCAGCCCTTCTCGTGGCCCGGATTGTGGTGCTGCCTTCAAAGCCGTGCACCTTGAAACACTCGTGCAGCAAGTGCTTCTCCCCTGGCCCACTTGGCTCAGCGAGAGCTACGTGGGCAGCGCGCACTCAGCGAAAGCCAAAGGGTGTCCTTGGAGCTCGAGCTTGTTGGAGAGGATGAAAGTTTGGGAAGAAAGTTCCACAGCTATGTAGGCTTGGCAGAAAGATGCGTGAATGTAGAAACTTAGCATGAGGTAGAAATGGAAGCACGTTTTGACAGAGAGCACAAGGTGTTTTGCTGAAACACCGATCGCTGAATAAGTGAGAAGGCAAAGGTTGGAGATTGCGTTGGAAGGAGATTTTTTCTATGCTTAGCACAACGGTATGTGACTACAGGTACAAGCACCTGTTTTTCAGCAAGCAAGTAAGTCTCAAGAAGGGCATAAGGAACTAGAAAACATGGTTTTACCAGAAAGAGAGCTCTCGCAGGCAAACAAGAAATGCCGATGGAGCAAGAAGAAGAAGGGGGGGGTTGGGGGGGGGTGGCGGTGGGGGGGGTTGGTGGGGGGGGGGCGGGGTGGTGGCGGTGGTGGGGGGTCTGAGAATTGTCCGTGGTAAGCTTAAATTGTAACTTGCTTACTCTTGCGATTGGATAAGAATGACTATAATACGGCAATGGTAGGAGTCACGAGAGGCTACAGGCAAATGTCAAGGTATCACTGTGTGTGGTGCTTACTGCTTGTACTGTATGAAGATACTCAGCAAAGAAAACGATAGAATGCTTTGTAACTTGAACAGAAAGCGGCTCCCGGTATGCCTCCGAGCTGTAGCTGACAGCTGTAGGGCTGGCTCTGCATACCCACTCCCTGAAATGCTGTAACTTCGCCGATGCAAGAAACAGCTTTCAAGAGAGCCGCCTGAAGTGCAGACAGCCTCCGTGAGCCTTTCTCCTCTAGAGCTGTGCAAAGAAAGCGTGCACGCTACAGCGTGGCTGCGTGCAGCATGCACGAGCAAAAGCGGCCAAGTTCAGTGCCCTCTCGCTGGGCTTCCCTTTTGTGCGGACAACGTGAGGCGAAGAACGAAGCCGCAGAGCAGCGGGCTTGCGTGTGCAGTGCACCGAAGTTGCAGAAGTCCAGCAAGGGCTCGTTCACAAGCCGAGCCGGCTGAGGGCGTCCTCGCTTCTGCAAAAGGCAACGCGGAGCCCTAGCGCGTCACCACACAGCGTGGAGATAGGCACTCTCCTAGTCCTTCAGCCTTGCAGAGTCCCTGCAGCTAGAGCTCAGCCAGGAGCAGGCGTCAAAGCAGAAGGCCTTCCTAAAGCACCCCTTGTCCAAGCAGCCTCCGGAAAGGGCGCGTCCCACTGCGGCTCTGCGCCTTTCTTCTAAGACAGACGCCCGGCTATGCTTTCGTGCTCGCAGCTGCCTTGGCAGCCTCCAGCAGTTGCTCTCATGGAGAACGAGCGAAGAGCTTCAGTTAAACGTCTCGCACACAGGAGAAAGGTGCCAGGACGACAGCACGTTCTTCCTCAGCCCTTCTCGTGGCCCGGATTGTGGTGCTGCCTTCAAAGCCGTGCACCTTGAAACACTCGTGCAGCAAGTGCTTCTCCCCTGGCCCACTTGGCTCAGCGAGAGCTACGTGGGCAGCGCGCACTCAGCGAAAGCCAAAGGGTGTCCTTGGAGCTCGAGCTTGTTGGAGAGGATGAAAGTTTGGGAAGAAAGTTCCACAGCTATGTAGGCTTGGCAGAAAGATGCGTGAATGTAGAAACTTAGCATGAGGTAGAAATGGAAGCACGTTTTGACAGAGAGCACAAGGTGTTTTGCTGAAACACCGATCGCTGAATAAGTGAGAAGGCAAAGGTTGGAGATTGCGTTGGAAGGAGATTTTTTCTATGCTTAGCACAACGGTATGTGACTACAGGTACAAGCACCTGTTTTTCAGCAAGCAAGTAAGTCTCAAGAAGGGCATAAGGAACTAGAAAACATGGTTTTACCAGAAAGAGAGCTCTCGCAGGCAAACAAGAAATGCCGATGGAGCAAGAAGAAGAAGGGGGGGGTTGGGGGGGGGTGGCGGTGGGGGGGGTTGGTGGGGGGGGGGCGGGGTGGTGGCGGTGGTGGGGGGTCTGAGAATTGTCCGTGGTAAGCTTAAATTGTAACTTGCTTACTCTTGCGATTGGATAAGAATGACTATAATACGGCAATGGTAGGAGTCACGAGAGGCTACAGGCAAATGTCAAGGTATCACTGTGTGTGGTGCTTACTGCTTGTACTGTATGAAGATACTCAGCAAAGAAAACGATAGAATGCTTTGTAACTTGAACAGAAAGCGGCTCCCGGTATGCCTCCGAGCTGTAGCTGACAGCTGTAGGGCTGGCTCTGCATACCCACTCCCTGAAATGCTGTAACTTCGCCGATGCAAGAAACAGCTTTCAAGAGAGCCGCCTGAAGTGCAGACAGCCTCCGTGAGCCTTTCTCCTCTAGAGCTGTGCAAAGAAAGCGTGCACGCTACAGCGTGGCTGCGTGCAGCATGCACGAGCAAAAGCGGCCAAGTTCAGTGCCCTCTCGCTGGGCTTCCCTTTTGTGCGGACAACGTGAGGCGAAGAACGAAGCCGCAGAGCAGCGGGCTTGCGTGTGCAGTGCACCGAAGTTGCAGAAGTCCAGCAAGGGCTCGTTCACAAGCCGAGCCGGCTGAGGGCGTCCTCGCTTCTGCAAAAGGCAACGCGGAGCCCTAGCGCGTCACCGCACAGCGTGGAGATAGGCACTCTCCTAGTCCTTCAGCCTTGCAGAGTCCCTGCAGCTAGAGCTCAGCCAGGAGCAGGCGTCAAAGCAGAAGGCCTTCCTAAAGCACCCCTTGTCCAAGCAGCCTCCGGAAAGGGCGCGTCCCACTGCGGCTCTGCGCCTTTCTTCTAAGACAGACGCCCGGCTATGCTTTCGTGCTCGCAGCTGCCTTGGCAGCCTCCAGCAGTTGCTCTCATGGAGAACGAGCGAAGAGCTTCAGTTAAACGTCTCGCACACAGGAGAAAGGTGCCAGGACGACAGCACGTTCTTCCTCAGCCCTTCTCGTGGCCCGGATTGTGGTGCTGCCTTCAAAGCCGTGCACCTTGAAACACTCGTGCAGCAAGTGCTTCTCCCCTGGCCCACTTGGCTCAGCGAGAGCTACGTGGGCAGCGCGCACTCAGCGAAAGCCAAAGGGTGTCCTTGGAGCTTGAGCTTGTTGGAGAGGATGAAAGTTTGGGAAGAAAGTTCCACAGCTATGTAGGCTTGGCAGAAAGATGCGTGAATGTAGAAACTTAGCATGAGGTAGAAATGGAAGCACGTTTTGACAGAGAGCACAAGGTGTTTTGCTGAAACACCGATCGCTGAATAAGTGAGAAGGCAAAGGTTGGAGATTGCGTTGGAAGGAGATTTTTTCTATGCTTAGCACAACGGTATGTGACTACAGGTACAAGCACCTGTTTTTCAGCAAGCAAGTAAGTCTCAAGAAGGGCATAAGGAGCTAGAAAACATGGTTTTACCAGAAAGAGAGCTCTCGCAGGCAAACAAGAAATGCCGATGGAGCAAGAAGAAGAAGGGGGGGGTTGGGGGGGGGTGGCGGTGGGGGGGGTTGGTGGGGGGGGGCGGGGTGGTGGCGGTGGTGGGGGGTCTGAGAATTGTCCGTGGTAAGCTTAAATTGTAACTTGCTTACTCTTGCGATTGGATAAGAATGACTATAATACGGCAATGGTAGGAGTCACGAGAGGCTACAGGCAAATGTCAAGGTATCACTGTGTGTGGTGCTTACTGCTTGTACTGTATGAAGATACTCAGCAAAGAAAACGATAGAATGCTTTGTAACTTGAACAGAAAGCGGCTCCCGGTATGCCTCCGAGCTGTAGCTGACAGCTGTAGGGCTGGCTCTGCATACCCACTCCCTGAAATGCTGTAACTTCGCCGATGCAAGAAACAGCTTTCAAGAGAGCCGCCTGAAGTGCAGACAGCCTCCGTGAGCCTTTCTCCTCTAGAGCTGTGCAAAGAAAGCGTGCACGCTACAGCGTGGCTGCGTGCAGCATGCACGAGCAAAAGCGGCCAAGTTCAGTGCCCTCGCTGGGCTTCCCTTTTGTGCGGACAACGTGAGGCGAAGAACGAAGCCGCAGAGCAGCGGGCTTGCGTGTGCAGTGCACCGAAGTTGCAGAAGTCCAGCAAGGGCTCGTTCACAAGCCGAGCCGGCTGAGGGCGTCCTCGCTTCTGCAAAAGGCAACGCGGAGCCCTAGCGCGTCACCGCACAGCGTGGAGATAGGCACTCTCCTAGTCCTTCAGCCTTGCAGAGTCCCTGCAGCTAGAGCTCAGCCAGGAGCAGGCGTCAAAGCAGAAGGCCTTCCTAAAGCACCCCTTGTCCAAGCAGCCTCCGGAAAGGGCGCGTCCCACTGCGGCTCTGCGCCTTTCTTCTAAGACAGACGCCCGGCTATGCTTTCGTGCTCGCAGCTGCCTTGGCAGCCTCCAGCAGTTGCTCTCATGGAGAACGAGCGAAGAGCTTCAGTTAAACGTCTCGCACACAGGAGAAAGGTGCCAGGACGACAGCACGTTCTTCCTCAGCCCTTCTCGTGGCCCGGATTGTGGTGCTGCCTTCAAAGCCGTGCACCTTGAAACACTCGTGCAGCAAGTGCTTCTCCCCTGGCCCACTTGGCTCAGCGAGAGCTACGTGGGCAGCGCGCACTCAGCGAAAGCCAAAGGGTGTCCTTGGAGCTCGAGCTTGTTGGAGAGGATGAAAGTTTGGGAAGAAAGTTCCACAGCTATGTAGGCCTGGCAGAAAGATGCGTGAATGTAGAAACTTAGCATGAGGTAGAAATGGAAGCACGTTTTGACAGAGAGCACAAGGTGTTTTGCTGAAACACCGATCGCTGAATAAGTGAGAAGGCAAAGGTTGGAGATTGCGTTGGAAGGAGATTTTTTCTATGCTTAGCACAACGGTATGTGACTACAGGTACAAGCACCTGTTTTTCAGCAAGCAAGTAAGTCTCAAGAAGGGCATAAGGAGCTAGAAAACATGGTTTTACCAGAAAGAGAGCTCTCGCAGGCAAACAAGAAATGCCGATGGAGCAAGAAGAAGAAGGGGGGGGTTGGGGGGGGGTGGCGGTGGGGGGGGTTGGTGGGGGGGGGGGGCGGGGTGGTGGCGGTGGTGGGGGGTCTGAGAATTGTCCGTGGTAAGCTTAAATTGTAACTTGCTTACTCTTGCGATTGGATAAGAATGACTATAATACGGCAATGGTAGGAGTCACGAGAGGCTACAGGCAAATGTCAAGGTATCACTGTGTGTGGTGCTTACTGCTTGTACTGTATGAAGATACTCAGCAAAGAAAACGATAGAATGCTTTGTAACTTGAACAGAAAGCGGCTCCCGGTATGCCTCCGAGCTGTAGCTGACAGCTGTAGGGCTGGCTCTGCATACCCACTCCCTGAAATGCTGTAACTTCGCCGATGCAAGAAACAGCTTTCAAGAGAGCCGCCTGAAGTGCAGACAGCCTCCGTGAGCCTTTCTCCTCTAGAGCTGTGCAAAGAAAGCGTGCACGCTACAGCGTGGCTGCGTGCAGCATGCACGAGCAAAAGCGGCCAAGTTCAGTGCCCTCTCGCTGGGCTTCCCTTTTGTGCGGACAACGTGAGGCGAAGAACGAAGCCGCAGAGCAGCGGGCTTGCGTGTGCAGTGCACCGAAGTTGCAGAAGTCCAGCAAGGGCTCGTTCACAAGCCGAGCCGGCTGAGGGCGTCCTCGCTTCTGCAAAAGGCAACGCGGAGCCCTAGCGCGTCACCGCACAGCGTGGAGATAGGCACTCTCCTAGTCCTTCAGCCTTGCAGAGTCCCTGCAGCTAGAGCTCAGCCAGGAGCAGGCGTCAAAGCAGAAGGCCTTCCTAAAGCACCCCTTGTCCAAGCAGCCTCCGGAAAGGGCGCGTCCCACTGCGGCTCTGCGCCTTTCTTCTAAGACAGACGCCCGGCTATGCTTTCGTGCTCGCAGCTGCCTTGGCAGCCTCCAGCAGTTGCTCTCATGGAGAACGAGCGAAGAGCTTCAGTTAAACGTCTCGCACACAGGAGAAAGGTGCCAGGACGACAGCACGTTCTTCCTCAGCCCTTCTCGTGGCCCGGATTGTGGTGCTGCCTTCAAAGCCGTGCACCTTGAAACACTCGTGCAGCAAGTGCTTCTCCCCTGGCCCACTTGGCTCAGCGAGAGCTACGTGGGCAGCGCGCACTCAGCGAAAGCCAAAGGGTGTCCTTGGAGCTCGAGCTTGTTGGAGAGGATGAAAGTTTGGGAAGAAAGTTCCACAGCTATGTAGGCTTGGCAGAAAGATGCGTGAATGTAGAAACTTAGCATGAGGTAGAAATGGAAGCACGTTTTGACAGAGAGCACAAGGTGTTTTGCTGAAACACCGATCGCTGAATAAGTGAGAAGGCAAAGGTTGGAGATTGCGTTGGAAGGAGATTTTTTCTATGCTTAGCACAACGGTATGTGACTACAGGTACAAGCACCTGTTTTTCAGCAAGCAAGTAAGTCTCAAGAAGGGCATAAGGAGCTAGAAAACATGGTTTTACCAGAAAGAGAGCTCTCGCAGGCAAACAAGAAATGCCGATGGAGCAAGAAGAAGAAGGGGGGGGTTGGGGGGGGGTGGCGGTGGGGGGGGTTGGTGGGGGGGGGGCGGGGTGGTGGCGGTGGTGGGGGGTCTGAGAATTGTCCGTGGTAAGCTTAAATTGTAACTTGCTTACTCTTGCGATTGGATAAGAATGACTATAATACGGCAATGGTAGGAGTCACGAGAGGCTACAGGCAAATGTCAAGGTATCACTGTGTGTGGTGCTTACTGCTTGTACTGTATGAAGATACTCAGCAAAGAAAACGATAGAATGCTTTGTAACTTGAACAGAAAGCGGCTCCCGGTATGCCTCCGAGCTGTAGCTGACAGCTGTAGGGCTGGCTCTGCATACCCACTCCCTGAAATGCTGTAACTTCGCCGATGCAAGAAACAGCTTTCAAGAGAGCCGCCTGAAGTGCAGACAGCCTCCGTGAGCCTTTCTCCTCTAGAGCTGTGCAAAGAAAGCGTGCACGCTACAGCGTGGCTGCGTGCAGCATGCACGAGCAAAAGCGGCCAAGTTCAGTGCCCTCTCGCTGGGCTTCCCTTTTGTGCGGACAACGTGAGGCGAAGAACGAAGCCGCAGAGCAGCGGGCTTGCGTGTGCAGTGCACCGAAGTTGCAGAAGTCCAGCAAGGGCTCGTTCACAAGCCGAGCCGGCTGAGGGCGTCCTCGCTTCTGCAAAAGGCAACGCGGAGCCCTAGCGCGTCACCGCACAGCGTGGAGATAGGCACTCTCCTAGTCCTTCAGCCTTGCAGAGTCCCTGCAGCTAGAGCTCAGCCAGGAGCAGGCGTCAAAGCAGAAGGCCTTCCTAAAGCACCCCTTGTCCAAGCAGCCTCCGGAAAGGGCGCGTCCCACTGCGGCTCTGCGCCTTTCTTCTAAGACAGACGCCCGGCTATGCTTTCGTGCTCGCAGCTGCCTTGGCAGCCTCCAGCAGTTGCTCTCATGGAGAACGAGCGAAGAGCTTCAGTTAAACGTCTCGCACACAGGAGAAAGGTGCCAGGACGACAGCACGTTCTTCCTCAGCCCTTCTCGTGGCCCGGATTGTGGTGCTGCCTTCAAAGCCGTGCACCTTGAAACACTCGTGCAGCAAGTGCTTCTCCCCTGGCCCACTTGGCTCAGCGAGAGCTACGTGGGCAGCGCGCACTCAGCGAAAGCCAAAGGGTGTCCTTGGAGCTCGAGCTTGTTGGAGAGGATGAAAGTTTGGGAAGAAAGTTCCACAGCTATGTAGGCTTGGCAGAAAGATGCGTGAATGTAGAAACTTAGCATGAGGTAGAAATGGAAGCACGTTTTGACAGAGAGCACAAGGTGTTTTGCTGAAACACCGATCGCTGAATAAGTGAGAAGGCAAAGGTTGGAGATTGCGTTGGAAGGAGATTTTTTCTATGCTTAGCACAACGGTATGTGACTACAGGTACAAGCACCTGTTTTTCAGCAAGCAAGTAAGTCTCAAGAAGGGCATAAGGAGCTAGAAAACATGGTTTTACCAGAAAGAGAGCTCTCGCAGGCAAACAAGAAATGCCGATGGAGCAAGAAGAAGAAGGGGGGGGTTGGGGGGGGGTGGCGGTGGGGGGGGTTGGTGGGGGGGGGGCGGGGTGGTGGCGGTGGTGGGGGGTCTGAGAATTCTCCGTGGTAAGCTTAAATTGTAACTTGCTTACTCTTGCGATTGGATAAGAATGACTATAATACGGCAATGGTAGGAGTCACGAGAGGCTACAGGCAAATGTCAAGGTATCACTGTGTGTGGTGCTTACTGTTTGTACTGTATGAAGATACTCAGCAAAGAAAACGATAGAATGCTTTGTAACTTGAACAGAAAGCGGCTCCCGGTATGCCTCCGAGCTGTAGCTGACAGCTGTAGGGCTGGCTCTGCATACCCACTCCCTGAAATGCTGTAACTTCGCCGATGCAAGAAACAGCTTTCAAGAGAGCCGCCTGAAGTGCAGACAGCCTCCGTGAGCCTTTCTCCTCTAGAGCTGTGCAAAGAAAGCGTGCACGCTACAGCGTGGCTGCGTGCAGCATGCACGAGCAAAAGCGGCCAAGTTCAGTGCCCTCTCGCTGGGCTTCCCTTTTGTGCGGACAACGTGAGGCGAAGAACGAAGCCGCAGAGCAGCGGGCTTGCGTGTGCAGTGCACCGAAGTTGCAGAAGTCCAGCAAGGGCTCGTTCACAAGCCGAGCCGGCTGAGGGCGTCCTCGCTTCTGCAAAAGGCAACGCGGAGCCCTAGCGCGTCACCGCACAGCGTGGAGATAGGCACTCTCCTAGTCCTTCAGCCTTGCAGAGTCCCTGCAGCTAGAGCTCAGCCAGGAGCAGGCGTCAAAGCAGAAGGCCTTCCTAAAGCACCCCTTGTCCAAGCAGCCTCCGGAAAGGGCGCGTCCCACTGCGGCTCTGCGCCTTTCTTCTAAGACAGACGCCCGGCTATGCTTTCGTGCTCGCAGCTGCCTTGGCAGCCTCCAGCAGTTGCTCTCATGGAGAACGAGCGAAGAGCTTCAGTTAAACGTCTCGCACACAGGAGAAAGGTGCCAGGACGACAGCACGTTCTTCCTCAGCCCTTCTCGTGGCCCGGATTGTGGTGCTGCCTTCAAAGCCGTGCACCTTGAAACACTCGTGCAGCAAGTGCTTCTCCCCTGGCCCACTTGGCTCAGCGAGAGCTACGTGGGCAGCGCGCACTCAGCGAAAGCCAAAGGGTGTCCTTGGAGCTCGAGCTTGTTGGAGAGGATGAAAGTTTGGGAAGAAAGTTCCACAGCTATGTAGGCTTGGCAGAAAGATGCGTGAATGTAGAAACTTAGCATGAGGTAGAAATGGAAGCACGTTTTGACAGAGAGCACAAGGTGTTTTGCTGAAACACCGATCGCTGAATAAGTGAGAAGGCAAAGGTTGGAGATTGCGTTGGAAGGAGATTTTTTCTATGCTTAGCACAACGGTATGTGACTACAGGTACAAGCACCTGTTTTTCAGCAAGCAAGTAAGTCTCAAGAAGGGCATAAGGAACTAGAAAACATGGTTTTACCAGAAAGAGAGCTCTCGCAGGCAAACAAGAAATGCCGATGGAGCAAGAAGAAGAAGGGGGGGGTTGGGGGGGGGTGGCGGTGGGGGGGGTTGGTGGGGGGGGGGCGGGGTGGTGGCGGTGGTGGGGGGTCTGAGAATTGTCCGTGGTAAGCTTAAATTGTAACTTGCTTACTCTTGCGATTGGATAAGAATGACTATAATACGGCAATGGTAGGAGTCACGAGAGGCTACAGGCAAATGTCAAGGTATCACTGTGTGTGGTGCTTACTGCTTGTACTGTATGAAGATACTCAGCAAAGAAAACGATAGAATGCTTTGTAACTTGAACAGAAAGCGGCTCCCGGTATGCCTCCGAGCTGTAGCTGACAGCTGTAGGGCTGGCTCTGCATACCCACTCCCTGAAATGCTGTAACTTCGCCGATGCAAGAAACAGCTTTCAAGAGAGCCGCCTGAAGTGCAGACAGCCTCCGTGAGCCTTTCTCCTCTAGAGCTGTGCAAAGAAAGCGTGCACGCTACAGCGTGGCTGCGTGCAGCATGCACGAGCAAAAGCGGCCAAGTTCAGTGCCCTCTCGCTGGGCTTCCCTTTTGTGCGGACAACGTGAGGCGAAGAACGAAGCCGCAGAGCAGCGGGCTTGCGTGTGCAGTGCACCGAAGTTGCAGAAGTCCAGCAAGGGCTCGTTCACAAGCCGAGCCGGCTGAGGGCGTCCTCGCTTCTGCAAAAGGCAACGCGGAGCCCTAGCGCGTCACCGCACAGCGTGGAGATAGGCACTCTCCTAGTCCTTCAGCCTTGCAGAGTCCCTGCAGCTAGAGCTCAGCCAGGAGCAGGCGTCAAAGCAGAAGGCCTTCCTAAAGCACCCCTTGTCCAAGCAGCCTCCGGAAAGGGCGCGTCCCACTGCGGCTCTGCGCCTTTCTTCTAAGACAGACGCCCGGCTATGCTTTCGTGCTCGCAGCTGCCTTGGCAGCCTCCAGCAGTTGCTCTCATGGAGAACGAGCGAAGAGCTTCAGTTAAACGTCTCGCACACAGGAGAAAGGTGCCAGGACGACAGCACGTTCTTCCTCAGCCCTTCTCGTGGCCCGGATTGTGGTGCTGCCTTCAAAGCCGTGCACCTTGAAACACTCGTGCAGCAAGTGCTTCTCCCCTGGCCCACTTGGCTCAGCGAGAGCTACGTGGGCAGCGCGCACTCAGCGAAAGCCAAAGGGTGTCCTTGGAGCTCGAGCTTGTTGGAGAGGATGAAAGTTTGGGAAGAAAGTTCCACAGCTATGTAGGCTTGGCAGAAAGATGCGTGAATGTAGAAACTTAGCATGAGGTAGAAATGGAAGCACGTTTTGACAGAGAGCACAAGGTGTTTTGCTGAAACACCGATCGCTGAATAAGTGAGAAGGCAAAGGTTGGAGATTGCGTTGGAAGGAGATTTTTTCTATGCTTAGCACAACGGTATGTGACTACAGGTACAAGCACCTGTTTTTCAGCAAGCAAGTAAGTCTCAAGAAGGGCATAAGGAGCTAGAAAACATGGTTTTACCAGAAAGAGAGCTCTCGCAGGCAAACAAGAAATGCCGATGGAGCAAGAAGAAGAAGGGGGGGGTTGGGGGGGGGTGGCGGTGGGGGGGGTTGGTGGGGGGGGGGGCGGGGTGGTGGCGGTGGTGGGGGGTCTGAGAATTGTCCGTGGTAAGCTTAAATTGTAACTTGCTTACTCTTGCGATTGGATAAGAATGACTATAATACGGCAATGGTAGGAGTCACGAGAAGCTACAGGCAAATGTCAAGGTATCACTGTGTGTGGTGCTTACTGCTTGTACTGTATGAAGATACTCAGCAAAGAAAACGATAGAATGCTTTGTAACTTGAACAGAAAGCGGCTCCCGGTATGCCTCCGAGCTGTAGCTGACAGCTGTAGGGCTGGCTCTGCATACCCACTCCCTGAAATGCTGTAACTTCGCCGATGCAAGAAACAGCTTTCAAGAGAGCCGCCTGAAGTGCAGACAGCCTCCGTGAGCCTTTCTCCTCTAGAGCTGTGCAAAGAAAGCGTGCACGCTACAGCGTGGCTGCGTGCAGCATGCACGAGCAAAAGCGGCCAAGTTCAGTGCCCTCGCTGGGCTTCCCTTTTGTGCGGACAACGTGAGGCGAAGAACGAAGCCGCAGAGCAGCGGGCTTGCGTGTGCAGTGCACCGAAGTTGCAGAAGTCCAGCAAGGGCTCGTTCACAAGCCGAGCCGGCTGAGGGCGTCCTCGCTTCTGCAAAAGGCAACGCGGAGCCCTAGCGCGTCACCGCACAGCGTGGAGATAGGCACTCTCCTAGTCCTTCAGCCTTGCAGAGTCCCTGCAGCTAGAGCTCAGCCAGGAGCAGGCGTCAAAGCAGAAGGCCTTCCTAAAGCACCCCTTGTCCAAGCAGCCTCCGGAAAGGGCGCGTCCCACTGCGGCTCTGCGCCTTTCTTCTAAGACAGACGCCCGGCTATGCTTTCGTGCTCGCAGCTGCCTTGGCAGCCTCCAGCAGTTGCTCTCATGGAGAACGAGCGAAGAGCTTCAGTTAAACGTCTCGCACACAGGAGAAAGGTGCCAGGACGACAGCACGTTCTTCCTCAGCCCTTCTCGTGGCCCGGATTGTGGTGCTGCCTTCAAAGCCGTGCACCTTGAAACACTCGTGCAGCAAGTGCTTCTCCCCTGGCCCACTTGGCTCAGCGAGAGCTACGTGGGCAGCGCGCACTCAGCGAAAGCCAAAGGGTGTCCTTGGAGCTCGAGCTTGTTGGAGAGGATGAAAGTTTGGGAAGAAAGTTCCACAGCTATGTAGGCTTGGCAGAAAGATGCGTGAATGTAGAAACTTAGCATGAGGTAGAAATGGAAGCACGTTTTGACAGAGAGCACAAGGTGTTTTGCTGAAACACCGATCGCTGAATAAGTGAGAAGGCAAAGGTTGGAGATTGCGTTGGAAGGAGATTTTTTCTATGCTTAGCACAACGGTATGTGACTACAGGTACAAGCACCTGTTTTTCAGCAAGCAAGTAAGTCTCAAGAAGGGCATAAGGAGCTAGAAAACATGGTTTTACCAGAAAGAGAGCTCTCGCAGGCAAACAAGAAATGCCGATGGAGCAAGAAGAAGAAGGGGGGGGTTGGGGGGGGGTGGCGGTGGGGGGGGGTTGGTGGGGGGGGGGGCGGGGTGGTGGCGGTGGTGGGGGGTCTGAGAATTGTCCGTGGTAAGCTTAAATTGTAACTTGCTTACTCTTGCGATTGGATAAGAATGACTATAATACGGCAATGGTAGGAGTCACGAGAGGCTACAGGCAAATGTCAAGGTATCACTGTGTGTGGTGCTTACTGCTTGTACTGTATGAAGATACTCAGCAAAGAAAACGATAGAATGCTTTGTAACTTGAACAGAAAGCGGCTCCCGGTATGCCTCCGAGCTGTAGCTGACAGCTGTAGGGCTGGCTCTGCATACCCACTCCCTGAAATGCTGTAACTTCGCCGATGCAAGAAACAGCTTTCAAGAGAGCCGCCTGAAGTGCAGACAGCCTCCGTGAGCCTTTCTCCTCTAGAGCTGTGCAAAGAAAGCGTGCACGCTACAGCGTGGCTGCGTGCAGCATGCACGAGCAAAAGCGGCCAAGTTCAGTGCCCTCGCTGGGCTTCCCTTTTGTGCGGACAACGTGAGGCGAAGAACGAAGCCGCAGAGCAGCGGGCTTGCGTGTGCAGTGCACCGAAGTTGCAGAAGTCCAGCAAGGGCTCGTTCACAAGCCGAGCCGGCTGAGGGCGTCCTCGCTTCTGCAAAAGGCAACGCGGAGCCCTAGCGCGTCACCGCACAGCGTGGAGATAGGCACTCTCCTAGTCCTTCAGCCTTGCAGAGTCCCTGCAGCTAGAGCTCAGCCAGGAGCAGGCGTCAAAGCAGAAGGCCTTCCTAAAGCACCCCTTGTCCAAGCAGCCTCCGGAAAGGGCGCGTCCCACTGCGGCTCTGCGCCTTTCTTCTAAGACAGACGCCCGGCTATGCTTTCGTGCTCGCAGCTGCCTTGGCAGCCTCCAGCAGTTGCTCTCATGGAGAACGAGCGAAGAGCTTCAGTTAAACGTCTCGCACACAGGAGAAAGGTGCCAGGACGACAGCACGTTCTTCCTCAGCCCTTCTCGTGGCCCGGATTGTGGTGCTGCCTTCAAAGCCGTGCACCTTGAAACACTCGTGCAGCAAGTGCTTCTCCCCTGGCCCACTTGGCTCAGCGAGAGCTACGTGGGCAGCGCGCACTCAGCGAAAGCCAAAGGGTGTCCTTGGAGCTCGAGCTTGTTGGAGAGGATGAAAGTTTGGGAAGAAAGTTCCACAGCTATGTAGGCCTGGCAGAAAGATGCGTGAATGTAGAAACTTAGCATGAGGTAGAAATGGAAGCACGTTTTGACAGAGAGCACAAGGTGTTTTGCTGAAACACCGATCGCTGAATAAGTGAGAAGGCAAAGGTTGGAGATTGCGTTGGAAGGAGATTTTTTCTATGCTTAGCACAACGGTATGTGACTACAGGTACAAGCACCTGTTTTTCAGCAAGCAAGTAAGTCTCAAGAAGGGCATAAGGAGCTAGAAAACATGGTTTTACCAGAAAGAGAGCTCTCGCAGGCAAACAAGAAATGCCGATGGAGCAAGAAGAAGAAGGGGGGGGTTGGGGGGGGGTGGCGGTGGGGGGGGTTGGTGGGGGGGGGCGGGGTGGTGGCGGTGGTGGGGGGTCTGAGAATTGTCCGTGGTAAGCTTAAATTGTAACTTGCTTACTCTTGCGATTGGATAAGAATGACTATAATACGGCAATGGTAGGAGTCACGAGAGGCTACAGGCAAATGTCAAGGTATCACTGTGTGTGGTGCTTACTGCTTGTACTGTATGAAGATACTCAGCAAAGAAAACGATAGAATGCTTTGTAACTTGAACAGAAAGCGGCTCCCGGTATGCCTCCGAGCTGTAGCTGACAGCTGTAGGGCTGGCTCTGCATACCCACTCCCTGAAATGCTGTAACTTCGCCGATGCAAGAAACAGCTTTCAAGAGAGCCGCCTGAAGTGCAGACAGCCTCCGTGAGCCTTTCTCCTCTAGAGCTGTGCAAAGAAAGCGTGCACGCTACAGCGTGGCTGCGTGCAGCATGCACGAGCAAAAGCGGCCAAGTTCAGTGCCCTCTCGCTGGGCTTCCCTTTTGTGCGGACAACGTGAGGCGAAGAACGAAGCCGCAGAGCAGCGGGCTTGCGTGTGCAGTGCACCGAAGTTGCAGAAGTCCAGCAAGGGCTCGTTCACAAGCCGAGCCGGCTGAGGGCGTCCTCGCTTCTGCAAAAGGCAACGCGGAGCCCTAGCGCGTCACCGCACAGCGTGGAGATAGGCACTCTCCTAGTCCTTCAGCCTTGCAGAGTCCCTGCAGCTAGAGCTCAGCCAGGAGCAGGCGTCAAAGCAGAAGGCCTTCCTAAAGCACCCCTTGTCCAAGCAGCCTCCGGAAAGGGCGCGTCCCACTGCGGCTCTGCGCCTTTCTTCTAAGACAGACGCCCGGCTATGCTTTCGTGCTCGCAGCTGCCTTGGCAGCCTCCAGCAGTTGCTCTCATGGAGAACGAGCGAAGAGCTTCAGTTAAACGTCTCGCACACAGGAGAAAGGTGCCAGGACGACAGCACGTTCTTCCTCAGCCCTTCTCGTGGCCCGGATTGTGGTGCTGCCTTCAAAGCCGTGCACCTTGAAACACTCGTGCAGCAAGTGCTTCTCCCCTGGCCCACTTGGCTCAGCGAGAGCTACGTGGGCAGCGCGCACTCAGCGAAAGCCAAAGGGTGTCCTTGGAGCTCGAGCTTGTTGGAGAGGATGAAAGTTTGGGAAGAAAGTTCCACAGCTATGTAGGCTTGGCAGAAAGATGCGTGAATGTAGAAACTTAGCATGAGGTAGAAATGGAAGCACGTTTTGACAGAGAGCACAAGGTGTTTTGCTGAAACACCGATCGCTGAATAAGTGAGAAGGCAAAGGTTGGAGATTGCGTTGGAAGGAGATTTTTTCTATGCTTAGCACAACGGTATGTGACTACAGGTACAAGCACCTGTTTTTCAGCAAGCAAGTAAGTCTCAAGAAGGGCATAAGGAGCTAGAAAACATGGTTTTACCAGAAAGAGAGCTCTCGCAGGCAAACAAGAAATGCCGATGGAGCAAGAAGAAGAAGGGGGGGGTTGGGGGGGGGTGGCGGTGGGGGGGGTGGTGGTGGGGGGGGCGGGGTGGTGGCGGTGGTGGGGGGTCTGAGAATTGTCCGTGGTAAGCTTAAATTGTAACTTGCTTACTCTTGCGATTGGATAAGAATGACTATAATACGGCAATGGTAGGAGTCACGAGAAGCTACAGGCAAATGTCAAGGTATCACTGTGTGTGGTGCTTACTGCTTGTACTGTATGAAGATACTCAGCAAAGAAAACGATAGAATGCTTTGTAACTTGAACAGAAAGCGGCTCCCGGTATGCCTCCGAGCTGTAGCTGACAGCTGTAGGGCTGGCTCTGCATACCCACTCCCTGAAATGCTGTAACTTCGCCGATGCAAGAAACAGCTTTCAAGAGAGCCGCCTGAAGTGCAGACAGCCTCCGTGAGCCTTTCTCCTCTAGAGCTGTGCAAAGAAAGCGTGCACGCTACAGCGTGGCTGCGTGCAGCATGCACGAGCAAAAGCGGCCAAGTTCAGTGCCCTCGCTGGGCTTCCCTTTTGTGCGGACAACGTGAGGCGAAGAACGAAGCCGCAGAGCAGCGGGCTTGCGTGTGCAGTGCACCGAAGTTGCAGAAGTCCAGCAAGGGCTCGTTCACAAGCCGAGCCGGCTGAGGGCGTCCTCGCTTCTGCAAAAGGCAACGCGGAGCCCTAGCGCGTCACCGCACAGCGTGGAGATAGGCACTCTCCTAGTCCTTCAGCCTTGCAGAGTCCCTGCAGCTAGAGCTCAGCCAGGAGCAGGCGTCAAAGCAGAAGGCCTTCCTAAAGCACCCCTTGTCCAAGCAGCCTCCGGAAAGGGCGCGTCCCACTGCGGCTCTGCGCCTTTCTTCTAAGACAGACGCCCGGCTATGCTTTCGTGCTCGCAGCTGCCTTGGCAGCCTCCAGCAGTTGCTCTCATGGAGAACGAGCGAAGAGCTTCAGTTAAACGTCTCGCACACAGGAGAAAGGTGCCAGGACGACAGCACGTTCTTCCTCAGCCCTTCTCGTGGCCCGGATTGTGGTGCTGCCTTCAAAGCCGTGCACCTTGAAACACTCGTGCAGCAAGTGCTTCTCCCCTGGCCCACTTGGCTCAGCGAGAGCTACGTGGGCAGCGCGCACTCAGCGAAAGCCAAAGGGTGTCCTTGGAGCTCGAGCTTGTTGGAGAGGATGAAAGTTTGGGAAGAAAGTTCCACAGCTATGTAGGCTTGGCAGAAAGATGCGTGAATGTAGAAACTTAGCATGAGGTAGAAATGGAAGCACGTTTTGACAGAGAGCACAAGGTGTTTTGCTGAAACACCGATCGCTGAATAAGTGAGAAGGCAAAGGTTGGAGATTGCGTTGGAAGGAGATTTTTTCTATGCTTAGCACAACGGTATGTGACTACAGGTACAAGCACCTGTTTTTCAGCAAGCAAGTAAGTCTCAAGAAGGGCATAAGGAGCTAGAAAACATGGTTTTACCAGAAAGAGAGCTCTCGCAGGCAAACAAGAAATGCCGATGGAGCAAGAAGAAGAAGGGGGGGGGTTGGGGGGGGGTGGCGGTGGGGGGGGTTGGTGGGGGGGGGGCGGGGTGGTGGCGGTGGTGGGGGGTCTGAGAATTGTCCGTGGTAAGCTTAAATTGTAACTTGCTTACTCTTGCGATTGGATAAGAATGACTATAATACGGCAATGGTAGGAGTCACGAGAGGCTACAGGCAAATGTCAAGGTATCACTGTGTGTGGTGCTTACTGCTTGTACTGTATGAAGATACTCAGCAAAGAAAACGATAGAATGCTTTGTAACTTGAACAGAAAGCGGCTCCCGGTATGCCTCCGAGCTGTAGCTGACAGCTGTAGGGCTGGCTCTGCATACCCACTCCCTGAAATGCTGTAACTTCGCCGATGCAAGAAACAGCTTTCAAGAGAGCCGCCTGAAGTGCAGACAGCCTCCGTGAGCCTTTCTCCTCTAGAGCTGTGCAAAGAAAGCGTGCACGCTACAGCGTGGCTGCGTGCAGCATGCACGAGCAAAAGCGGCCAAGTTCAGTGCCCTCGCTGGGCTTCCCTTTTGTGCGGACAACGTGAGGCGAAGAACGAAGCCGCAGAGCAGCGGGCTTGCGTGTGCAGTGCACCGAAGTTGCAGAAGTCCAGCAAGGGCTCGTTCACAAGCCGAGCCGGCTGAGGGCGTCCTCGCTTCTGCAAAAGGCAACGCGGAGCCCTAGCGCGTCACCGCACAGCGTGGAGATAGGCACTCTCCTAGTCCTTCAGCCTTGCAGAGTCCCTGCAGCTAGAGCTCAGCCAGGAGCAGGCGTCAAAGCAGAAGGCCTTCCTAAAGCACCCCTTGTCCAAGCAGCCTCCGGAAAGGGCGCCGTCCCACTGCGGCTCTGCGCCTTTCTTCTAAGACAGACGCCCGGCTATGCTTTCGTGCTCGCAGCTGCCTTGGCAGCCTCCAGCAGTTGCTCTCATGGAGAACGAGCGAAGAGCTTCAGTTAAACGTCTCGCACACAGGAGAAAGGTGCCAGGACGACAGCACGTTCTTCCTCAGCCCTTCTCGTGGCCCGGATTGTGGTGCTGCCTTCAAAGCCGTGCACCTTGAAACACTCGTGCAGCAAGTGCTTCTCCCCTGGCCCACTTGGCTCAGCGAGAGCTACGTGGGCAGCGCGCACTCAGCGAAAGCCAAAGGGTGTCCTTGGAGCTCGAGCTTGTTGGAGAGGATGAAAGTTTTGGGAAGAAAGTTCCACAGCTATGTAGGCTTGGCAGAAAGATGCGTGAATGTAGAAACTTAGCATGAGGTAGAAATGGAAGCACGTTTTGACAGAGAGCACAAGGTGTTTTGCTGAAACACCGATCGCTGAATAAGTGAGAAGGCAAAGGTTGGAGATTGCGTTGGAAGGAGATTTTTTCTATGCTTAGCACAACGGTATGTGACTACAGGTACAAGCAACCTGTTTTTCAGCAAGCAAGTAAGTCTCAAGAAGGGCATAAGGAGCTAGAAAACATGGTTTTACCAGAAAGAGAGCTCTCGCAGGCAAACAAGAAATGCCGATGGAGCAAGAAGAAGAAGGGGGGGGTTGGGGGGGGGTGGCGGTGGGGGGGGTTGGTGGGGGGGGGGCGGGGTGGTGGCGGTGGTGGGGGGTCTGAGAATTGTCCGTGGTAAGCTTAAATTGTAACTTGCTTACTCTTGCGATTGGATAAGAATGACTATAATACGGCAATGGTAGGAGTCACGAGAGGCTACAGGCAAATGTCAAGGTATCACTGTGTGTGGTGCTTACTGCTTGTACTGTATGAAGATACTCAGCAAAGAAAACGATAGAATGCTTTGTAACTTGAACAGAAAAGCGGCTCCCGGTATGCCTCCGAGCTGTAGCTGACAGCTGTAGGGCTGGCTCTGCATACCCACTCCCTGAAATGCTGTAACTTCGCCGATGCAAGAAACAGCTTTTCCAAGAGAGCCGCCTGAAGTGCAGACAGCCTCCGTGAGCCTTTCTCCTCTAGAGCTGTGCAAAGAAAGCGTGCACGCTACAGCGTGGCTGCGTGCAGCATGCACGAGCAAAAGCGGCCAAGTTCAGTGCCCTCGCTGGGCTTCCCTTTTGTGCGGACAACGTGAGGCGAAGAACGAAGCCGCAGAGCAGCGGGCTTGCGTGTGCAGTGCACCGAAGTTGCAGAAGTCCAGCAAGGGCTCGTTCACAAGCCGAGCCGGCTGAGGGCGTCCTCGCTTCTGCAAAAGGCAACGCGGAGCCCTAGCGCGTCACCGCACAGCGTGGAGATAGGCACTCTCCTAGTCCTTCAGCCTTGCAGAGTCCCTGCAGCTAGAGCTCAGCCAGGAGCAGGCGTCAAAGCAGAAGGCCTTCCTAAAGCACCCCTTGTCCAAGCAGCCTCCGGAAAGGGCGCGTCCCACTGCGGCTCTGCGCCTTTCTTCTAAGACAGACGCCCGGCTATGCTTTCGTGCTCGCAGCTGCCTTGGCAGCCTCCAGCAGTTGCTCTCATGGAGAACGAGCGAAGAGCTTCAGTTAAACGTCTCGCACACAGGAGAAAGGTGCCAGGACGACAGCACGTTCTTCCTCAGCCCTTCTCGTGGCCCGGATTGTGGTGCTGCCTTCAAAGCCGTGCACCTTGAAACACTCGTGCAGCAAGTGCTTCTCCCCTGGCCCACTTGGCTCAGCGAGAGCTACGTGGGCAGCGCGCACTCAGCGAAAGCCAAAGGGTGTCCTTGGAGCTCGAGCTTGTTGGAGAGGATGAAAGTTTGGGAAGAAAGTTCCACAGCTATGTAGGCTTGGCAGAAAGATGCGTGAATGTAGAAACTTAGCATGAGGTAGAAATGGAAGCACGTTTTGACAGAGAGCACAAGGTGTTTTGCTGAAACACCGATCGCTGAATAAGTGAGAAGGCAAAGGTTGGAGATTGCGTTGGAAGGAGATTTTTTCTATGCTTAGCACAACGGTATGTGACTACAGGTACAAGCACCTGTTTTTCAGCAAGCAAGTAAGTCTCAAGAAGGGCATAAGGAGCTAGAAAACATGGTTTTACCAGAAAGAGAGCTCTCGCAGGCAAACAAGAAATGCCGATGGAGCAAGAAGAAGAAGGGGGGGGTTGGGGGGGGGTGGCGGTGGGGGGGGTTGGTGGGGGGGGGGCGGGGTGGTGGCGGTGGTGGGGGGTCTGAGAATTGTCCGTGGTAAGCTTAAATTGTAACTTGCTTACTCTTGCGATTGGATAAGAATGACTATAATACGGCAATGGTAGGAGTCACGAGAGGCTACAGGCAAATGTCAAGGTATCACTGTGTGTGGTGCTTACTGCTTGTACTGTATGAAGATACTCAGCAAAGAAAACGATAGAATGCTTTGTAACTTGAACAGAAAGCGGCTCCCGGTATGCCTCCGAGCTGTAGCTGACAGCTGTAGGGCTGGCTCTGCATACCCACTCCCTGAAATGCTGTAACTTCGCCGATGCAAGAAACAGCTTTCAAGAGAGCCGCCTGAAGTGCAGACAGCCTCCGTGAGCCTTTCTCCTCTAGAGCTGTGCAAAGAAAGCGTGCACGCTACAGCGTGGCTGCGTGCAGCATGCACGAGCAAAAGCGGCCAAGTTCAGTGCCCTCTCGCTGGGCTTCCCTTTTGTGCGGACAACGTGAGGCGAAGAACGAAGCCGCAGAGCAGCGGGCTTGCGTGTGCAGTGCACCGAAGTTGCAGAAGTCCAGCAAGGGCTCGTTCACAAGCCGAGCCGGCTGAGGGCGTCCTCGCTTCTGCAAAAGGCAACGCGGAGCCCTAGCGCGTCACCGCACAGCGTGGAGATAGGCACTCTCCTAGTCCTTCAGCCTTGCAGAGTCCCTGCAGCTAGAGCTCAGCCAGGAGCAGGCGTCAAAGCAGAAGGCCTTCCTAAAGCACCCCTTGTCCAAGCAGCCTCCGGAAAGGGCGCGTCCCACTGCGGCTCTGCGCCTTTCTTCTAAGACAGACGCCCGGCTATGCTTTCGTGCTCGCAGCTGCCTTGGCAGCCTCCAGCAGTTGCTCTCATGGAGAACGAGCGAAGAGCTTCAGTTAAACGTCTCGCACACAGGAGAAAGGTGCCAGGACGACAGCACGTTCTTCCTCAGCCCTTCTCGTGGCCCGGATTGTGGTGCTGCCTTCAAAGCCGTGCACCTTGAAACACTCGTGCAGCAAGTGCTTCTCCCCTGGCCCACTTGGCTCAGCGAGAGCTACGTGGGCAGCGCGCACTCAGCGAAAGCCAAAGGGTGTCCTTGGAGCTCGAGCTTGTTGGAGAGGATGAAAGTTTGGGAAGAAAGTTCCACAGCTATGTAGGCTTGGCAGAAAGATGCGTGAATGTAGAAACTTAGCATGAGGTAGAAATGGAAGCACGTTTTGACAGAGAGCACAAGGTGTTTTGCTGAAACACCGATCGCTGAATAAGTGAGAAGGCAAAGGTTGGAGATTGCGTTGGAAGGAGATTTTTTCTATGCTTAGCACAACGGTATGTGACTACAGGTACAAGCACCTGTTTTTCAGCAAGCAAGTAAGTCTCAAGAAGGGCATAAGGAGCTAGAAAACATGGTTTTACCAGAAAGAGAGCTCTCGCAGGCAAACAAGAAATGCCGATGGAGCAAGAAGAAGAAGGGGGGGGTTGGGGGGGGGTGGCGGTGGGGGGGGTTGGTGGGGGGGGGGGGCGGGGTGGTGGCGGTGGTGGGGGGTCTGAGAATTGTCCGTGGTAAGCTTAAATTGTAACTTGCTTACTCTTGCGATTGGATAAGAATGACTATAATACGGCAATGGTAGGAGTCACGAGAGGCTACAGGCAAATGTCAAGGTATCACTGTGTGTGGTGCTTACTGCTTGTACTGTATGAAGATACTCAGCAAAGAAAACGATAGAATGCTTTGTAACTTGAACAGAAAGCGGCTCCCGGTATGCCTCCGAGCTGTAGCTGACAGCTGTAGGGCTGGCTCTGCATACCCACTCCCTGAAATGCTGTAACTTCGCCGATGCAAGAAACAGCTTTCAAGAGAGCCGCCTGAAGTGCAGACAGCCTCCGTGAGCCTTTCTCCTCTAGAGCTGTGCAAAGAAAGCGTGCACGCTACAGCGTGGCTGCGTGCAGCATGCACGAGCAAAAGCGGCCAAGTTCAGTGCCCTCTCGCTGGGCTTCCCTTTTGTGCGGACAACGTGAGGCGAAGAACGAAGCCGCAGAGCAGCGGGCTTGCGTGTGCAGTGCACCGAAGTTGCAGAAGTCCAGCAAGGGCTCGTTCACAAGCCGAGCCGGCTGAGGGCGTCCTCGCTTCTGCAAAAGGCAACGCGGAGCCCTAGCGCGTCACCGCACAGCGTGGAGATAGGCACTCTCCTAGTCCTTCAGCCTTGCAGAGTCCCTGCAGCTAGAGCTCAGCCAGGAGCAGGCGTCAAAGCAGAAGGCCTTCCTAAAGCACCCCTTGTCCAAGCAGCCTCCGGAAAGGGCGCGTCCCACTGCGGCTCTGCGCCTTTCTTCTAAGACAGACGCCCGGCTATGCTTTCGTGCTCGCAGCTGCCTTGGCAGCCTCCAGCAGTTGCTCTCATGGAGAACGAGCGAAGAGCTTCAGTTAAACGTCTCGCACACAGGAGAAAGGTGCCAGGACGACAGCACGTTCTTCCTCAGCCCTTCTCGTGGCCCGGATTGTGGTGCTGCCTTCAAAGCCGTGCACCTTGAAACACTCGTGCAGCAAGTGCTTCTCCCCTGGCCCACTTGGCTCAGCGAGAGCTACGTGGGCAGCGCGCACTCAGCGAAAGCCAAAGGGTGTCCTTGGAGCTCGAGCTTGTTGGAGAGGATGAAAGTTTGGGAAGAAAGTTCCACAGCTATGTAGGCTTGGCAGAAAGATGCGTGAATGTAGAAACTTAGCATGAGGTAGAAATGGAAGCACGTTTTGACAGAGAGCACAAGGTGTTTTGCTGAAACACCGATCGCTGAATAAGTGAGAAGGCAAAGGTTGGAGATTGCGTTGGAAGGAGATTTTTTCTATGCTTAGCACAACGGTATGTGACTACAGGTACAAGCACCTGTTTTTCAGCAAGCAAGTAAGTCTCAAGAAGGGCATAAGGAGCTAGAAAACATGGTTTTACCAGAAAGAGAGCTCTCGCAGGCAAACAAGAAATGCCGATGGAGCAAGAAGAAGAAGGGGGGGGTTGGGGGGGGGTGGCGGTGGGGGGGGTTGGTGGGGGGGGGGCGGGGTGGTGGCGGTGGTGGGGGGTCTGAGAATTCTCCGTGGTAAGCTTAAATTGTAACTTGCTTACTCTTGCGATTGGATAAGAATGACTATAATACGGCAATGGTAGGAGTCACGAGAGGCTACAGGCAAATGTCAAAGTATCACTGTGTGTGGTGCTTACTGCTTGTACTGTATGAAGATACTCAGCAAAGAAAACGATAGAATGCTTTGTAACTTGAACAGAAAGCGGCTCCCGGTATGCCTCCGAGCTGTAGCTGACAGCTGTAGGGCTGGCTCTGCATACCCACTCCCTGAAATGCTGTAACTTCGCCGATGCAAGAAACAGCTTTCAAGAGAGCCGCCTGAAGTGCAGACAGCCTCCGTGAGCCTTTCTCCTCTAGAGCTGTGCAAAGAAAGCGTGCACGCTACAGCGTGGCTGCGTGCAGCATGCACGAGCAAAAGCGGCCAAGTTCAGTGCCCTCGCTGGGCTTCCCTTTTGTGCGGACAACGTGAGGCGAAGAACGAAGCCGCAGAGCAGCGGGCTTGCGTGTGCAGTGCACCGAAGTTGCAGAAGTCCAGCAAGGGCTCGTTCACAAGCCGAGCCGGCTGAGGGCGTCCTCGCTTCTGCAAAAGGCAACGCGGAGCCCTAGCGCGTCACCGCACAGCGTGGAGATAGGCACTCTCCTAGTCCTTCAGCCTTGCAGAGTCCCTGCAGCTAGAGCTCAGCCAGGAGCAGGCGTCAAAGCAGAAGGCCTTCCTAAAGCACCCCTTGTCCAAGCAGCCTCCGGAAAGGGCGCGTCCCACTGCGGCTCTGCGCCTTTCTTCTAAGACAGACGCCCGGCTATGCTTTCGTGCTCGCAGCTGCCTTGGCAGCCTCCAGCAGTTGCTCTCATGGAGAACGAGCGAAGAGCTTCAGTTAAACGTCTCGCACACAGGAGAAAGGTGCCAGGACGACAGCACGTTCTTCCTCAGCCCTTCTCGTGGCCCGGATTGTGGTGCTGCCTTCAAAGCCGTGCACCTTGAAACACTCGTGCAGCAAGTGCTTCTCCCCTGGCCCACTTGGCTCAGCGAGAGCTACGTGGGCAGCGCGCACTCAGCGAAAGCCAAAGGGTGTCCTTGGAGCTCGAGCTTGTTGGAGAGGATGAAAGTTTGGGAAGAAAGTTCCACAGCTATGTAGGCTTGGCAGAAAGATGCGTGAATGTAGAAACTTAGCATGAGGTAGAAATGGAAGCACGTTTTGACAGAGAGCACAAGGTGTTTTGCTGAAACACCGATCGCTGAATAAGTGAGAAGGCAAAGGTTGGAGATTGCGTTGGAAGGAGATTTTTTCTATGCTTAGCACAACGGTATGTGACTACAGGTACAAGCACCTGTTTTTCAGCAAGCAAGTAAGTCTCAAGAAGGGCATAAGGAGCTAGAAAACATGGTTTTACCAGAAAGAGAGCTCTCGCAGGCAAACAAGAAATGCCGATGGAGCAAGAAGAAGAAGGGGGGGGTTGGGGGGGGGTGGCGGTGGGGGGGGTTGGTGGGGGGGGGGCGGGGTGGTGGCGGTGGTGGGGGGTCTGAGAATTGTCCGTGGTAAGCTTAAATTGTAACTTGCTTACTCTTGCGATTGGATAAGAATGACTATAATACGGCAATGGTAGGAGTCACGAGAGGCTACAGGCAAATGTCAAGGTATCACTGTGTGTGGTGCTTACTGCTTGTACTGTATGAAGATACTCAGCAAAGAAAACGATAGAATGCTTTGTAACTTGAACAGAAAGCGGCTCCCGGTATGCCTCCGAGCTGTAGCTGACAGCTGTAGGGCTGGCTCTGCATACCCACTCCCTGAAATGCTGTAACTTCGCCGATGCAAGAAACAGCTTTCAAGAGAGCCGCCTGAAGTGCAGACAGCCTCCGTGAGCCTTTCTCCTCTAGAGCTGTGCAAAGAAAGCGTGCACGCTACAGCGTGGCTGCGTGCAGCATGCACGAGCAAAAGCGGCCAAGTTCAGTGCCCTCGCTGGGCTTCCCTTTTGTGCGGACAACGTGAGGCGAAGAACGAAGCCGCAGAGCAGCGGGCTTGCGTGTGCAGTGCACCGAAGTTGCAGAAGTCCAGCAAGGGCTCGTTCACAAGCCGAGCCGGCTGAGGGCGTCCTCGCTTCTGCAAAAGGCAACGCGGAGCCCTAGCGCGTCACCGCACAGCGTGGAGATAGGCACTCTCCTAGTCCTTCAGCCTTGCAGAGTCCCTGCAGCTAGAGCTCAGCCAGGAGCAGGCGTCAAAGCAGAAGGCCTTCCTAAAGCACCCCTTGTCCAAGCAGCCTCCGGAAAGGGCGCGTCCCACTGCGGCTCTGCGCCTTTCTTCTAAGACAGACGCCCGGCTATGCTTTCGTGCTCGCAGCTGCCTTGGCAGCCTCCAGCAGTTGCTCTCATGGAGAACGAGCGAAGAGCTTCAGTTAAACGTCTCGCACACAGGAGAAAGGTGCCAGGACGACAGCACGTTCTTCCTCAGCCCTTCTCGTGGCCCGGATTGTGGTGCTGCCTTCAAAGCCGTGCACCTTGAAACACTCGTGCAGCAAGTGCTTCTCCCCTGGCCCACTTGGCTCAGCGAGAGCTACGTGGGCAGCGCGCACTCAGCGAAAGCCAAAGGGTGTCCTTGGAGCTCGAGCTTGTTGGAGAGGATGAAAGTTTGGGAAGAAAGTTCCACAGCTATGTAGGCTTGGCAGAAAGATGCGTGAATGTAGAAACTTAGCATGAGGTAGAAATGGAAGCACGTTTTGACAGAGAGCACAAGGTGTTTTGCTGAAACACTGATCGCTGAATAAGTGAGAAGGCAAAGGTTGGAGATTGCGTTGGAAGGAGATTTTTTCTATGCTTAGCACAACGGTATGTGACTACAGGTACAAGCACCTGTTTTTCAGCAAGCAAGTAAGTCTCAAGAAGGGCATAAGGAGCTAGAAAACATGGTTTTACCAGAAAGAGAGCTCTCGCAGGCAAACAAGAAATGCCGATGGAGCAAGAAGAAGAAGGGGGGGGTTGGGGGGGGGTGGCGGTGGGGGGGGTTGGTGGGGGGGGCGGGGTGGTGGCGGTGGTGGGGGGTCTGAGAATTCTCCGTGGTAAGCTTAAATTGTAACTTGCTTACTCTTGCGATTGGATAAGAATGACTATAATACGGCAATGGTAGGAGTCACGAGAGGCTACAGGCAAATGTCAAGGTATCACTGTGTGTGGTGCTTACTGCTTGTACTGTATGAAGATACTCAGCAAAGAAAACGATAGAATGCTTTGTAACTTGAACAGAAAGCGGCTCCCGGTATGCCTCCGAGCTGTAGCTGACAGCTGTAGGGCTGGCTCTGCATACCCACTCCCTGAAATGCTGTAACTTCGCCGATGCAAGAAACAGCTTTCAAGAGAGCCGCCTGAAGTGCAGACAGCCTCCGTGAGCCTTTCTCCTCTAGAGCTGTGCAAAGAAAGCGTGCACGCTACAGCGTGGCTGCGTGCAGCATGCACGAGCAAAAGCGGCCAAGTTCAGTGCCCTCTCGCTGGGCTTCCCTTTTGTGCGGACAACGTGAGGCGAAGAACGAAGCCGCAGAGCAGCGGGCTTGCGTGTGCAGTGCACCGAAGTTGCAGAAGTCCAGCAAGGGCTCGTTCACAAGCCGAGCCGGCTGAGGGCGTCCTCGCTTCTGCAAAAGGCAACGCGGAGCCCTAGCGCGTCACCGCACAGCGTGGAGATAGGCACTCTCCTAGTCCTTCAGCCTTGCAGAGTCCCTGCAGCTAGAGCTCAGCCAGGAGCAGGCGTCAAAGCAGAAGGCCTTCCTAAAGCACCCCTTGTCCAAGCAGCCTCCGGAAAGGGCGCGTCCCACTGCGGCTCTGCGCCTTTCTTCTAAGACAGACGCCCGGCTATGCTTTCGTGCTCGCAGCTGCCTTGGCAGCCTCCAGCAGTTGCTCTCATGGAGAACGAGCGAAGAGCTTCAGTTAAACGTCTCGCACACAGGAGAAAGGTGCCAGGACGACAGCACGTTCTTCCTCAGCCCTTCTCGTGGCCCGGATTGTGGTGCTGCCTTCAAAGCCGTGCACCTTGAAACACTCGTGCAGCAAGTGCTTCTCCCCTGGCCCACTTGGCTCAGCGAGAGCTACGTGGGCAGCGCGCACTCAGCGAAAGCCAAAGGGTGTCCTTGGAGCTCGAGCTTGTTGGAGAGGATGAAAGTTTGGGAAGAAAGTTCCACAGCTATGTAGGCTTGGCAGAAAGATGCGTGAATGTAGAAACTTAGCATGAGGTAGAAATGGAAGCACGTTTTGACAGAGAGCACAAGGTGTTTTGCTGAAACACCGATCGCTGAATAAGTGAGAAGGCAAAGGTTGGAGATTGCGTTGGAAGGAGATTTTTTCTATGCTTAGGACAACGGTATGTGACTACAGGTACAAGCACCTGTTTTTCAGCAAGCAAGTAAGTCTCAAGAAGGGCATAAGGAGCTAGAAAACATGGTTTTACCAGAAAGAGAGCTCTCGCAGGCAAACAAGAAATGCCGATGGAGCAAGAAGAAGAAGGGGGGGGTTGGGGGGGGGTGGCGGTGGGGGGGGTTGGTGGGGGGGGGGCGGGGTGGTGGCGGTGGTGGGGGGTCTGAGAATTGTCCGTGGTAAGCTTAAATTGTAACTTGCTTACTCTTGCGATTGGATAAGAATGACTATAATACGGCAATGGTAGGAGTCACGAGAGGCTACAGGCAAATGTCAAGGTATCACTGTGTGTGGTGCTTACTGCTTGTACTGTATGAAGATACTCAGCAAAGAAAACGATAGAATGCTTTGTAACTTGAACAGAAAGCGGCTCCCGGTATGCCTCCGAGCTGTAGCTGACAGCTGTAGGGCTGGCTCTGCATACCCACTCCCTGAAATGCTGTAACTTCGCCGATGCAAGAAACAGCTTTCAAGAGAGCCGCCTGAAGTGCAGACAGCCTCCGTGAGCCTTTCTCCTCTAGAGCTGTGCAAAGAAAGCGTGCACGCTACAGCGTGGCTGCGTGCAGCATGCACGAGCAAAAGCGGCCAAGTTCAGTGCCCTCTCGCTGGGCTTCCCTTTTGTGCGGACAACGTGAGGCGAAGAACGAAGCCGCAGAGCAGCGGGCTTGCGTGTGCAGTGCACCGAAGTTGCAGAAGTCCAGCAAGGGCTCGTTCACAAGCCGAGCCGGCTGAGGGCGTCCTCGCTTCTGCAAAAGGCAACGCGGAGCCCTAGCGCGTCACCGCACAGCGTGGAGATAGGCACTCTCCTAGTCCTTCAGCCTTGCAGAGTCCCTGCAGCTAGAGCTCAGCCAGGAGCAGGCGTCAAAGCAGAAGGCCTTCCTAAAGCACCCCTTGTCCAAGCAGCCTCCGGAAAGGGCGCGTCCCACTGCGGCTCTGCGCCTTTCTTCTAAGACAGACGCCCGGCTATGCTTTCGTGCTCGCAGCTGCCTTGGCAGCCTCCAGCAGTTGCTCTCATGGAGAACGAGCGAAGAGCTTCAGTTAAACGTCTCGCACACAGGAGAAAGGTGCCAGGACGACAGCACGTTCTTCCTCAGCCCTTCTCGTGGCCCGGATTGTGGTGCTGCCTTCAAAGCCGTGCACCTTGAAACACTCGTGCAGCAAGTGCTTCTCCCCTGGCCCACTTGGCTCAGCGAGAGCTACGTGGGCAGCGCGCACTCAGCGAAAGCCAAAGGGTGTCCTTGGAGCTCGAGCTTGTTGGAGAGGATGAAAGTTTGGGAAGAAAGTTCCACAGCTATGTAGGCTTGGCAGAAAGATGCGTGAATGTAGAAACTTAGCATGAGGTAGAAATGGAAGCACGTTTTGACAGAGAGCACAAGGTGTTTTGCTGAAACACCGATCGCTGAATAAGTGAGAAGGCAAAGGTTGGAGATTGCGTTGGAAGGAGATTTTTTCTATGCTTAGCACAACGGTATGTGACTACAGGTACAAGCACCTGTTTTTCAGCAAGCAAGTAAGTCTCAAGAAGGGCATAAGGAGCTAGAAAACATGGTTTTACCAGAAAGAGAGCTCTCGCAGGCAAACAAGAAATGCCGATGGAGCAAGAAGAAGAAGGGGGGGGTTGGGGGGGGGTGGCGGTGGGGGGGGTTGGTGGGGGGGGGGCGGGGTGGTGGCGGTGGTGGGGGGTCTGAGAATTGTCCGTGGTAAGCTTAAATTGTAACTTGCTTACTCTTGCGATTGGATAAGAATGACTATAATACGGCAATGGTAGGAGTCACGAGAGGCTACAGGCAAATGTCAAGGTATCACTGTGTGTGGTGCTTACTGCTTGTACTGTATGAAGATACTCAGCAAAGAAAACGATAGAATGCTTTGTAACTTGAACAGAAAGCGGCTCCCGGTATGCCTCCGAGCTGTAGCTGACAGCTGTAGGGCTGGCTCTGCATACCCACTCCCTGAAATGCTGTAACTTCGCCGATGCAAGAAACAGCTTTCAAGAGAGCCGCCTGAAGTGCAGACAGCCTCCGTGAGCCTTTCTCCTCTAGAGCTGTGCAAAGAAAGCGTGCACGCTACAGCGTGGCTGCGTGCAGCATGCACGAGCAAAAGCGGCCAAGTTCAGTGCCCTCTCGCTGGGCTTCCCTTTTGTGCGGACAACGTGAGGCGAAGAACGAAGCCGCAGAGCAGCGGGCTTGCGTGTGCAGTGCACCGAAGTTGCAGAAGTCCAGCAAGGGCTCGTTCACAAGCCGAGCCGGCTGAGGGCGTCCTCGCTTCTGCAAAAGGCAACGCGGAGCCCTAGCGCGTCACCGCACAGCGTGGAGATAGGCACTCTCCTAGTCCTTCAGCCTTGCAGAGTCCCTGCAGCTAGAGCTCAGCCAGGAGCAGGCGTCAAAGCAGAAGGCCTTCCTAAAGCACCCCTTGTCCAAGCAGCCTCCGGAAAGGGCGCGTCCCACTGCGGCTCTGCGCCTTTCTTCTAAGACAGACGCCCGGCTATGCTTTCGTGCTCGCAGCTGCCTTGGCAGCCTCCAGCAGTTGCTCTCATGGAGAACGAGCGAAGAGCTTCAGTTAAACGTCTCGCACACAGGAGAAAGGTGCCAGGACGACAGCACGTTCTTCCTCAGCCCTTCTCGTGGCCCGGATTGTGGTGCTGCCTTCAAAGCCGTGCACCTTGAAACACTCGTGCAGCAAGTGCTTCTCCCCTGGCCCACTTGGCTCAGCGAGAGCTACGTGGGCAGCGCGCACTCAGCGAAAGCCAAAGGGTGTCCTTGGAGCTCGAGCTTGTTGGAGAGGATGAAAGTTTGGGAAGAAAGTTCCACAGCTATGTAGGCTTGGCAGAAAGATGCGTGAATGTAGAAACTTAGCATGAGGTAGAAATGGAAGCACGTTTTGACAGAGAGCACAAGGTGTTTTGCTGAAACACCGATCGCTGAATAAGTGAGAAGGCAAAGGTTGGAGATTGCGTTGGAAGGAGATTTTTTCTATGCTTAGCACAACGGTATGTGACTACAGGTACAAGCACCTGTTTTTCAGCAAGCAAGTAAGTCTCAAGAAGGGCATAAGGAACTAGAAAACATGGTTTTACCAGAAAGAGAGCTCTCGCAGGCAAACAAGAAATGCCGATGGAGCAAGAAGAAGAAGGGGGGGGTTGGGGGGGGGTGGCGGTGGGGGGGGTTGGTGGGGGGGGGGCGGGGTGGTGGCGGTGGTGGGGGGTCTGAGAATTGTCCGTGGTAAGCTTAAATTGTAACTTGCTTACTCTTGCGATTGGATAAGAATGACTATAATACGGCAATGGTAGGAGTCACGAGAGGCTACAGGCAAATGTCAAGGTATCACTGTGTGTGGTGCTTACTGCTTGTACTGTATGAAGATACTCAGCAAAGAAAACGATAGAATGCTTTGTAACTTGAACAGAAAGCGGCTCCCGGTATGCCTCCGAGCTGTAGCTGACAGCTGTAGGGCTGGCTCTGCATACCCACTCCCTGAAATGCTGTAACTTCGCCGATGCAAGAAACAGCTTTCAAGAGAGCCGCCTGAAGTGCAGACAGCCTCCGTGAGCCTTTCTCCTCTAGAGCTGTGCAAAGAAAGCGTGCACGCTACAGCGTGGCTGCGTGCAGCATGCACGAGCAAAAGCGGCCAAGTTCAGTGCCCTCTCGCTGGGCTTCCCTTTTGTGCGGACAACGTGAGGCGAAGAACGAAGCCGCAGAGCAGCGGGCTTGCGTGTGCAGTGCACCGAAGTTGCAGAAGTCCAGCAAGGGCTCGTTCACAAGCCGAGCCGGCTGAGGGCGTCCTCGCTTCTGCAAAAGGCAACGCGGAGCCCTAGCGCGTCACCGCACAGCGTGGAGATAGGCACTCTCCTAGTCCTTCAGCCTTGCAGAGTCCCTGCAGCTAGAGCTCAGCCAGGAGCAGGCGTCAAAGCAGAAGGCCTTCCTAAAGCACCCCTTGTCCAAGCAGCCTCCGGAAAGGGCGCGTCCCACTGCGGCTCTGCGCCTTTCTTCTAAGACAGACGCCCGGCTATGCTTTCGTGCTCGCAGCTGCCTTGGCAGCCTCCAGCAGTTGCTCTCATGGAGAACGAGCGAAGAGCTTCAGTTAAACGTCTCGCACACAGGAGAAAGGTGCCAGGACGACAGCACGTTCTTCCTCAGCCCTTCTCGTGGCCCGGATTGTGGTGCTGCCTTCAAAGCCGTGCACCTTGAAACACTCGTGCAGCAAGTGCTTCTCCCCTGGCCCACTTGGCTCAGCGAGAGCTACGTGGGCAGCGCGCACTCAGCGAAAGCCAAAGGGTGTCCTTGGAGCTCGAGCTTGTTGGAGAGGATGAAAGTTTGGGAAGAAAGTTCCACAGCTATGTAGGCTTGGCAGAAAGATGCGTGAATGTAGAAACTTAGCATGAGGTAGAAATGGAAGCACGTTTTGACAGAGAGCACAAGGTGTTTTGCTGAAACACCGATCGCTGAATAAGTGAGAAGGCAAAGGTTGGAGATTGCGTTGGAAGGAGATTTTTTCTATGCTTAGCACAACGGTATGTGACTACAGGTACAAGCACCTGTTTTTCAGCAAGCAAGTAAGTCTCAAGAAGGGCATAAGGAGCTAGAAAACATGGTTTTACCAGAAAGAGAGCTCTCGCAGGCAAACAAGAAATGCCGATGGAGCAAGAAGAAGAAGGGGGGGGTTGGGGGGGGGTGGCGGTGGGGGGGGTTGGTGGGGGGGGCGGGGTGGTGGCGGTGGTGGGGGGTCTGAGAATTGTCCGTGGTAAGCTTAAATTGTAACTTGCTTACTCTTGCGATTGGATAAGAATGACTATAATACGGCAATGGTAGGAGTCACGAGAGGCTACAGGCAAATGTCAAGGTATCACTGTGTGTGGTGCTTACTGCTTGTACTGTATGAAGATACTCAGCAAAGAAAACGATAGAATGCTTTGTAACTTGAACAGAAAGCGGCTCCCGGTATGCCTCCGAGCTGTAGCTGACAGCTGTAGGGCTGGCTCTGCATACCCACTCCCTGAAATGCTGTAACTTCGCCGATGCAAGAAACAGCTTTCAAGAGAGCCGCCTGAAGTGCAGACAGCCTCCGTGAGCCTTTCTCCTCTAGAGCTGTGCAAAGAAAGCGTGCACGCTACAGCGTGGCTGCGTGCAGCATGCACGAGCAAAAGCGGCCAAGTTCAGTGCCCTCTCGCTGGGCTTCCCTTTTGTGCGGACAACGTGAGGCGAAGAACGAAGCCGCAGAGCAGCGGGCTTGCGTGTGCAGTGCACCGAAGTTGCAGAAGTCCAGCAAGGGCTCGTTCACAAGCCGAGCCGGCTGAGGGCGTCCTCGCTTCTGCAAAAGGCAACGCGGAGCCCTAGCGCGTCACCGCACAGCGTGGAGATAGGCACTCTCCTAGTCCTTCAGCCTTGCAGAGTCCCTGCAGCTAGAGCTCAGCCAGGAGCAGGCGTCAAAGCAGAAGGCCTTCCTAAAGCACCCCTTGTCCAAGCAGCCTCCGGAAAGGGCGCGTCCCACTGCGGCTCTGCGCCTTTCTTCTAAGACAGACGCCCGGCTATGCTTTCGTGCTCGCAGCTGCCTTGGCAGCCTCCAGCAGTTGCTCTCATGGAGAACGAGCGAAGAGCTTCAGTTAAACGTCTCGCACACAGGAGAAAGGTGCCAGGACGACAGCACGTTCTTCCTCAGCCCTTCTCGTGGCCCGGATTGTGGTGCTGCCTTCAAAGCCGTGCACCTTGAAACACTCGTGCAGCAAGTGCTTCTCCCCTGGCCCACTTGGCTCAGCGAGAGCTACGTGGGCAGCGCGCACTCAGCGAAAGCCAAAGGGTGTCCTTGGAGCTCGAGCTTGTTGGAGAGGATGAAAGTTTGGGAAGAAAGTTCCACAGCTATGTAGGCTTGGCAGAAAGATGCGTGAATGTAGAAACTTAGCATGAGGTAGAAATGGAAGCACGTTTTGACAGAGAGCACAAGGTGTTTTGCTGAAACACCGATCGCTGAATAAGTGAGAAGGCAAAGGTTGGAGATTGCGTTGGAAGGAGATTTTTTCTATGCTTAGCACAACGGTATGTGACTACAGGTACAAGCACCTGTTTTTCAGCAAGCAAGTAAGTCTCAAGAAGGGCATAAGGAGCTAGAAAACATGGTTTTACCAGAAAGAGAGCTCTCGCAGGCAAACAAGAAATGCCGATGGAGCAAGAAGAAGAAGGGGGGGGTTGGGGGGGGGTGGCGGTGGGGGGGGTTGGTGGGGGGGGGCGGGGTGGTGGCGGTGGTGGGGGGTCTGAGAATTGTCCGTGGTAAGCTTAAATTGTAACTTGCTTACTCTTGCGATTGGATAAGAATGACTATAATACGGCAATGGTAGGAGTCACGAGAGGCTACAGGCAAATGTCAAGGTATCACTGTGTGTGGTGCTTACTGCTTGTACTGTATGAAGATACTCAGCAAAGAAAACGATAGAATGCTTTGTAACTTGAACAGAAAGCGGCTCCCGGTATGCCTCCGAGCTGTAGCTGACAGCTGTAGGGCTGGCTCTGCATACCCACTCCCTGAAATGCTGTAACTTCGCCGATGCAAGAAACAGCTTTCAAGAGAGCCGCCTGAAGTGCAGACAGCCTCCGTGAGCCTTTCTCCTCTAGAGCTGTGCAAAGAAAGCGTGCACGCTACAGCGTGGCTGCGTGCAGCATGCACGAGCAAAAGCGGCCAAGTTCAGTGCCCTCTCGCTGGGCTTCCCTTTTGTGCGGACAACGTGAGGCGAAGAACGAAGCCGCAGAGCAGCGGGCTTGCGTGTGCAGTGCACCGAAGTTGCAGAAGTCCAGCAAGGGCTCGTTCACAAGCCGAGCCGGCTGAGGGCGTCCTCGCTTCTGCAAAAGGCAACGCGGAGCCCTAGCGCGTCACCGCACAGCGTGGAGATAGGCACTCTCCTAGTCCTTCAGCCTTGCAGAGTCCCTGCAGCTAGAGCTCAGCCAGGAGCAGGCGTCAAAGCAGAAGGCCTTCCTAAAGCACCCCTTGTCCAAGCAGCCTCCGGAAAGGGCGCGTCCCACTGCGGCTCTGCGCCTTTCTTCTAAGACAGACGCCCGGCTATGCTTTCGTGCTCGCAGCTGCCTTGGCAGCCTCCAGCAGTTGCTCTCATGGAGAACGAGCGAAGAGCTTCAGTTAAACGTCTCGCACACAGGAGAAAGGTGCCAGGACGACAGCACGTTCTTCCTCAGCCCTTCTCGTGGCCCGGATTGTGGTGCTGCCTTCAAAGCCGTGCACCTTGAAACACTCGTGCAGCAAGTGCTTCTCCCCTGGCCCACTTGGCTCAGCGAGAGCTACGTGGGCAGCGCGCACTCAGCGAAAGCCAAAGGGTGTCCTTGGAGCTCGAGCTTGTTGGAGAGGATGAAAGTTTGGGAAGAAAGTTCCACAGCTATGTAGGCTTGGCAGAAAGATGCGTGAATGTAGAAACTTAGCATGAGGTAGAAATGGAAGCACGTTTTGACAGAGAGCACAAGGTGTTTTGCTGAAACACCGATCGCTGAATAAGTGAGAAGGCAAAGGTTGGAGATTGCGTTGGAAGGAGATTTTTTCTATGCTTAGCACAACGGTATGTGACTACAGGTACAAGCACCTGTTTTTCAGCAAGCAAGTAAGTCTCAAGAAGGGCATAAGGAGCTAGAAAACATGGTTTTACCAGAAAGAGAGCTCTCGCAGGCAAACAAGAAATGCCGATGGAGCAAGAAGAAGAAGGGGGGGGTTGGGGGGGGGTGGCGGTGGGGGGGGTTGGTGGGGGGGGCGGGGTGGTGGCGGTGGTGGGGGGTCTGAGAATTGTCCGTGGTAAGCTTAAATTGTAACTTGCTTACTCTTGCGATTGGATAAGAATGACTATAATACGGCAATGGTAGGAGTCACGAGAGGCTACAGGCAAATGTCAAGGTATCACTGTGTGTGGTGCTTACTGCTTGTACTGTATGAAGATACTCAGCAAAGAAAACGATAGAATGCTTTGTAACTTGAACAGAAAGCGGCTCCCGGTATGCCTCCGAGCTGTAGCTGACAGCTGTAGGGCTGGCTCTGCATACCCACTCCCTGAAATGCTGTAACTTCGCCGATGCAAGAAACAGCTTTCAAGAGAGCCGCCTGAAGTGCAGACAGCCTCCGTGAGCCTTTCTCCTCTAGAGCTGTGCAAAGAAAGCGTGCACGCTACAGCGTGGCTGCGTGCAGCATGCACGAGCAAAAGCGGCCAAGTTCAGTGCCCTCTCGCTGGGCTTCCCTTTTGTGCGGACAACGTGAGGCGAAGAACGAAGCCGCAGAGCAGCGGGCTTGCGTGTGCAGTGCACCGAAGTTGCAGAAGTCCAGCAAGGGCTCGTTCACAAGCCGAGCCGGCTGAGGGCGTCCTCGCTTCTGCAAAAGGCAACGCGGAGCCCTAGCGCGTCACCGCACAGCGTGGAGATAGGCACTCTCCTAGTCCTTCAGCCTTGCAGAGTCCCTGCAGCTAGAGCTCAGCCAGGAGCAGGCGTCAAAGCAGAAGGCCTTCCTAAAGCACCCCTTGTCCAAGCAGCCTCCGGAAAGGGCGCGTCCCACTGCGGCTCTGCGCCTTTCTTCTAAGACAGACGCCCGGCTATGCTTTCGTGCTCGCAGCTGCCTTGGCAGCCTCCAGCAGTTGCTCTCATGGAGAACGAGCGAAGAGCTTCAGTTAAACGTCTCGCACACAGGAGAAAGGTGCCAGGACGACAGCACGTTCTTCCTCAGCCCTTCTCGTGGCCCGGATTGTGGTGCTGCCTTCAAAGCCGTGCACCTTGAAACACTCGTGCAGCAAGTGCTTCTCCCCTGGCCCACTTGGCTCAGCGAGAGCTACGTGGGCAGCGCGCACTCAGCGAAAGCCAAAGGGTGTCCTTGGAGCTCGAGCTTGTTGGAGAGGATGAAAGTTTGGGAAGAAAGTTCCACAGCTATGTAGGCTTGGCAGAAAGATGCGTGAATGTAGAAACTTAGCATGAGGTAGAAATGGAAGCACGTTTTGACAGAGAGCACAAGGTGTTTTGCTGAAACACCGATCGCTGAATAAGTGAGAAGGCAAAGGTTGGAGATTGCGTTGGAAGGAGATTTTTTCTATGCTTAGCACAACGGTATGTGACTACAGGTACAAGCACCTGTTTTTCAGCAAGCAAGTAAGTCTCAAGAAGGGCATAAGGAGCTAGAAAACATGGTTTTACCAGAAAGAGAGCTCTCGCAGGCAAACAAGAAATGCCGATGGAGCAAGAAGAAGAAGGGGGGGTTGGGGGGGGGTGGCGGTGGGGGGGGTTGGTGGGGGGGGGGCGGGGTGGTGGCGGTGGTGGGGGGTCTGAGAATTGTCCGTGGTAAGCTTAAATTGTAACTTGCTTACTCTTGCGATTGGATAAGAATGACTATAATACGGCAATGGTAGGAGTCACGAGAGGCTACAGGCAAATGTCAAGGTATCACTGTGTGTGGTGCTTACTGCTTGTACTGTATGAAGATACCTCAGCAAAGAAAACGATAGAATGCTTTGTAACTTGAACAGAAAGCGGCTCCCGGTATGCCTCCGAGCTGTAGCTGACAGCTGTAGGGCTGGCTCTGCATACCCACTCCCTGAAATGCTGTAACTTCGCCGATGCAAGAAACAGCTTTCAAGAGAGCCGCCTGAAGTGCAGACAGCCTCCGTGAGCCTTTCTCCTCTAGAGCTGTGCAAAGAAAGCGTGCACGCTACAGCGTGGCTGCGTGCAGCATGCACGAGCAAAAGCGGCCAAGTTCAGTGCCCTCTCGCTGGGCTTCCCTTTTGTGCGGACAACGTGAGGCGAAGAACGAAGCCGCAGAGCAGCGGGCTTGCGTGTGCAGTGCACCGAAGTTGCAGAAGTCCAGCAAGGGCTCGTTCACAAGCCGAGCCGGCTGAGGGCGTCCTCGCTTCTGCAAAAGGCAACGCGGAGCCCTAGCGCGTCACCGCACAGCGTGGAGATAGGCACTCTCCTAGTCCTTCAGCCTTGCAGAGTCCCTGCAGCTAGAGCTCAGCCAGGAGCAGGCGTCAAAGCAGAAGGCCTTCCTAAAGCACCCCTTGTCCAAGCAGCCTCCGGAAAGGGCGCGTCCCACTGCGGCTCTGCGCCTTTCTTCTAAGACAGACGCCCGGCTATGCTTTCGTGCTCGCAGCTGCCTTGGCAGCCTCCAGCAGTTGCTCTCATGGAGAACGAGCGAAGAGCTTCAGTTAAACGTCTCGCACACAGGAGAAAGGTGCCAGGACGACAGCACGTTCTTCCTCAGCCCTTCTCGTGGCCCGGATTGTGGTGCTGCCTTCAAAGCCGTGCACCTTGAAACACTCGTGCAGCAAGTGCTTCTCCCCTGGCCCACTTGGCTCAGCGAGAGCTACGTGGGCAGCGCGCACTCAGCGAAAGCCAAAGGGTGTCCTTGGAGCTCGAGCTTGTTGGAGAGGATGAAAGTTTGGGAAGAAAGTTCCACAGCTATGTAGGCTTGGCAGAAAGATGCGTGAATGTAGAAACTTAGCATGAGGTAGAAATGGAAGCACGTTTTGACAGAGAGCACAAGGTGTTTTGCTGAAACACCGATCGCTGAATAAGTGAGAAGGCAAAGGTTGGAGATTGCGTTGGAAGGAGATTTTTTCTATGCTTAGCACAACGGTATGTGACTACAGGTACAAGCACCTGTTTTTCAGCAAGCAAGTAAGTCTCAAGAAGGGCATAAGGAACTAGAAAACATGGTTTTACCAGAAAGAGAGCTCTCGCAGGCAAACAAGAAATGCCGATGGAGCAAGAAGAAGAAGGGGGGGGTTGGGGGGGGGTGGCGGTGGGGGGGGTTGGTGGGGGGGGGGCGGGGTGGTGGCGGTGGTGGGGGGTCTGAGAATTGTCCGTGGTAAGCTTAAATTGTAACTTGCTTACTCTTGCGATTGGATAAGAATGACTATAATACGGCAATGGTAGGAGTCACGAGAGGCTACAGGCAAATGTCAAGGTATCACTGTGTGTGGTGCTTACTGCTTGTACTGTATGAAGATACTCAGCAAAGAAAACGATAGAATGCTTTGTAACTTGAACAGAAAGCGGCTCCCGGTATGCCTCCGAGCTGTAGCTGACAGCTGTAGGGCTGGCTCTGCATACCCACTCCCTGAAATGCTGTAACTTCGCCGATGCAAGAAACAGCTTTCAAGAGAGCCGCCTGAAGTGCAGACAGCCTCCGTGAGCCTTTCTCCTCTAGAGCTGTGCAAAGAAAGCGTGCACGCTACAGCGTGGCTGCGTGCAGCATGCACGAGCAAAAGCGGCCAAGTTCAGTGCCCTCTCGCTGGGCTTCCCTTTTGTGCGGACAACGTGAGGCGAAGAACG
>NW_028120478.1:0-80000 GCF_965178545.1 Coloeus monedula
CCTGCTTCAATTTGCAGCCTTTATAATATCAGCTTAATGGGACTTTTTGTGCTTTAAAGAGGTTTTTATTAGCTGGGGGTTGTCCCTGCCTGGACTGAGGCACAGCACAATGAGTCTCCTGCCTCCTGAAGCCGTGTCGTTATCCCAGCATCTGAAATTAAAAACCAGCACTCTGGGAAACCTCTCTACTCTGAGGAGAAGTGTGAGGAGCGTTTGGGTCTGTGGAAAGCCTGGAACAGCTCTGAGAGACACCAAACATCCTGTGGATCCCAATAAACAGCAAAACATTCCAGCAGCTCCTTCCAACACCGCCCTTGTAGGGAACTCTGTCACCCCAGTGGGTATTTGTGGGAGTAAGGAAGAAATCCCACTAATGACCTCAGTGTGATCACCTCTGGTTCGTCTGGGGATAAATCTCCTTTATCCTTCTGGGAGAATAAAGGAATCCAATGCTGCCTTAATCCCCAGCTCCTCAGAGTCTGCATTTCCAGAATCCATCTCCTGGCCCAGCATGGGAAGGGTTGTCCAGCGCTGGAACAGCTGCCCAGGGCAGTGGTGGAGTCACCAACCCTGGAAGTGCTCATAAAATACATGGATATGGCACTTGAGTGTTCATAAAATACCTGGGTAAATACATGGGTAAATATAGGAATAAATACATGGGTAAATACATGGATAAACATATGGATAAATATAGGGATAAATATGTAGGGATAAATATGTATGGATAAATACATGGCACTTGAGGTCATGGGTTGGTGTGACCATGGTGGTGGTTGATGTTTGGACTTGATGATGCTAAAGGCCTTTGCCAGCCTCAACAACCCCAGGATTCCATGATTTTCTGCCTTTTTCTCCTGCTCTGGGGCTGAGAAACTCCTTGAGCGGAGCAGCAGTGGGAGCAGGGAGCCACAGGCTGCACATCAGAGCTCTGCAGGCACTTTTAATCCACCTCTCTTCATGTTCATGGAAGATGGCACAGGAAATCTCTCAGCCCGAAAGCATCTCCCCAGCTCTGCACACCCGGGACAAAGCCGAGGTGAATGATCCCCTCCAAGCTCCTTCCAGAGCCATTCCAGCGGCAACCAGAGGCAGCAGTTCCTAGAGAAACGGCTCCTATCCAATTCAGGAGCCTTCCCTTGGGGAGGAGACATCCATTTCCCCTTCTACCTGTCATTCTTCTTCATTCATGGACTCGATAAGGCAGGAAATCTGGCAGGCTTGAAGTAAAAAACGAGCTGTTCACAGCAAAGAGAGCCTCAGCGGGTAAAAAAAAAACAAACCCCAAACTGTTGGAATCAAGATGAAGTTAATAGGAGCAAAAATAAATAGAAACAGACCCTAAATGTAAATGAACATTACATCACCACTGGCATTTCAGCTCCTTTTCAAATACAGAAATAGCAGCAGATTTAACTTGCAGAAAGTTGCTGTGTTCACACAGCCAGAGCTGCTTCAGGGGCACAGCCCTGAACCTTCTGCTCCCCAAAACAACTCAAGACTCGAGAAAGGAGAAACAGGGATCAGGCAGAGGGGGAAAATCCCAACTTCCCGGTCAAAAGAGGTTAAGAGAAATACAATTCCATCCCTTAACTCTGTGGAGATGGGATCTGTTGGCGTTTGCCAGCTCCAGAGGAGTTCACTCCACCTCGGGCAGATCGGAGGTGAAAGCAAATAATGCAACTGCAGCCCCGGAGAAGGCTGGGCTCTTAATTGACAGAGATTCCAGAGAGAGGGAAATAACCTCCAGTACCATTTGGGCAGCAGGTTTCTCTCCCAGCTGCCACCTCAAATCCTCGAGATCCCCGTTGGCCACCCAAAATTCCAGGCACCATTTCCAGCCTGGAAACAAACTCAGAATGCTCTCAGAGTGAGACCTTAAAGCTGGAGCACCTCAGCCCCCACACCTGCTCAATCCCTGCTCTCCCAGGGGCTCAGCCTGGAGAAAAGGAGGCTCCAGAGAGACCTTTTCTCTCTCTGGAATTCCCTGACAGGAGGGGGCAGCTGGGGGGGGGGGGGGGGGCGGGCTCTGCTCCCAGGGAACAGGGACAGAAGTTCTGAGTCATTTCAGGGAGTGAAGAGTTACAGGGCAGGAAACAAAGGCAGCTGAAGAAGATCTGAGACGATTTTCCCTTATTCTTACACACCTCAGACATTCAATTTTGTCCAAGTTTGTGTCTCGAATTTAAACCCAACTCCTTCCCTGTGGGAAGGAGGAGATGATCCCGGCCTGCCATGTGCCAGAGCGAGAGTGACAGAGGGAAGGATGTTACTTGGGGAAGGGTGGCACACTGACATTTCATCGTGGCTGATATGGCAGAGAGACTTCATTTTTTTTAACAGCAAAAGCTTCAATATTTCACAAAATCTGTGTTCCCTGTGATTATTTGTAAAGCATTGTGGATGGGCTTGGCACTTCCCTGACAGAAACACTGGCAGGGCTCTGCCTGGAGGGATCTATAATTGAAGATGGGAAGAGTGGATGGGAGGACAGGGATGCAGCAGAGGGAGATCAGAAAGAGAATTACGAATTCTTTCATTCTTTTCTGGATTTTTTGGGTTCTTTTAATGTGATCCATTTTAAATCCAGGCTTAAGATCTGATTCAACTTCAGATTTTTTTTGCTGCCCAAACTTTCTTCTGTCCCTGGCTGGAGCAGAAAACCAAAATTTCAAAATTCCTCATGAAATAAATAGGAGGGTGGTGTGGGAACAGCCTCACTTTCCCAGGTGGAAACACTTCCCTCCGGGTTTATCATTCTGGGAACAATTCTGGCCCAAAGAAGGGGAAGCACAGAGTGGCACTGCCAGGGTGTGACACGGCCAGGGCACAAGGAGGCCCTGGGTTCTCCTCCAGGTTTGTTTGTGGAAGGTTTGGGGTGGTTTGGGGTGGCTGAAGGGTTTCTGACAGCATTAATTGGGAGTCAATCCCCCTACGGATCCCCATTCCCAGTTCTCCCAGGAAGCTCCTGCAATGGTCTCTAAGGGGTTAATGGAATATCTGCTTTTCCCTGCACGGATGACGGGGCCCAAAGCACTTCCCTGGCCCTGCAGGAGCCCCAGCACTGAAAATCCCCGAGCAACACCTCGGAGCTGCCGCAGGCACCCAGACAGAAGGGGAAGGTGCCCATTCCCTCAGCTCCCGGCTGCCAGATGGGGGAATATTTTGGGCTTTTGGGAAAAGCGTTGGGTTTCCACCTTTTCCCTGCGTGTGAGGAAGCGCCTGGCACCAGGGAATGCTCTGCTGAGCTGGGAGGCCCCGGCATTCCTGGAGAGAAATCTTTAGGATTAGGTGGGGGATTACACCACCTGCTCCCTTTCCCTGTGGCTGGGGGCACCAGGCTGAGGGCACAGCGGGCGGGATGTGCCGGAGACCCAAATCCCACTGGAACCACGGCGTTTTCCATCCCCTTGGGTCCAATTCCGGGCAGGAGCAGCACCTGGAGGACAAAGCTGCGCGGCAGCCGAATGCCGGGTGACAAAACCCCTGAAAAACAGGCTTGAGGAAGTGGCTGGGTGGAAGGGTGAGCTGAGGGAGGTGGTAATTAGAGCACTGGGGGAAGGTGCTAATTAGAGCACTGGGGGAAGGTGGTAATTAGCTCTGCTGCTCACCGTGGCTCAGCCTTCAGCTGTCACTCACCCACGCCTGGAGCCTGTGGAACACGTTTCTGTCCCATCTGCGAGGGAAACGCTTCCCCTTCCCTCTTCCTGCAAAAGCAGAGGAATCCTTGTCCCTGGATGACCAAGGCCGGGCCAGGGGTGGAGACGCCATCCCTGCAAGGCTTCAAAAACCGTGGATGTGGCGCTGGAGGACAGGGGTGGCTGGGGAGCGTGCTGGTGGGGCTGGGTTGAGGGTTGGACTTGGCGATCCCAAAGGTCTTTTCCAGATATTCTCCTGCAAATAGAATGTTTATATAATAAAGCACACAATTTGGAGCTCGTTAAACAGTTATATTTCAGTCAAAACTCTGCACATAATCTCTTCATGAGGGGTTTTGAATTCCACCTCCCCTCTGCAGCAGCGATCCCGTGATTCCAACACGGATCTCCAGTCCCCTTTGGCATTTTCTGATTTCCAGGCAACATCTCATGGCCTCAAAAGCCTTGGTAGACTTAATCAAAACTGGGCTGAGTCTAAAGTGGACTCGAGCACAACGTTCAGGTGCAATGGATGCTGCTGGAATGGGGGCTCTAATGCCAGGTGTCACATCCTCCCAAACTTCCAGCTCCCGGAACTAGAAAGGAGCTTTAATGGATGGAAAAGAAATCCCCAAACCACAACCCCGTGGGAATCAGGGATGCAGGACTCGGCTGTGCTGCCATCACTCCCTCAGGAATAGCCAGGTTTAGCTCATTCTGTCTGCCCAGAGAGGAGGATTTGCCCCTGGATGCCCTGGAATGTTCCAGGCCAGGCTGGACACTGGGGCTGGGAGCAGCCCGGGACAGTGGGAGGTGTCCCTGCCCGTGGCAGTGCTGGCACTGGATGAGCTTTAAGGTCCTTCCAAGCCCAAATGGTTCTGTGAGTCTTAGAGCCCTGAAATTCTCATGACAGAGGTGGAACTGCAAGAGCTTAAGGTCCCTTCCCAAAGAAACCCCATTGCAGGACTCTGCAGCTTCTGGAGCCCTGGGTCCATGGAAATGCAGTTTCAGAGGAGCTCCGAGGAAATGGGTGTTTTGGGGAGAGCAGAGTGGCTGGAACAGAGGAACAGGAACGGTCTCCTCGAGCAAGCCCTTGTGTCTCAGGGAGCGGGATCGGCTCGCTCCTAACGCACCTGGTGACTCCCAGAGCGGGGGATGGAAATGCAGCCCAGGTCCGAAAGAAACCTCTGCGCATCATGCGCGGGCGCGCTGCCCCACTGCGCGCGGCCCCCGCGCGGGCGTGGTTGCTACTGCGCATGCGCGGGCGCGGTGGCTACTGCGCATGCGCGGGCGCGCGGGCTACTGCGCATGCGCGGGCGCGCGGGCTACTGCGCATGCGCGGGCGCGGTTGCTACTGCGCATGCGCGGGCGCGGTTGCTACTGCGCATGCGCGGGCGCGGTTGCTACTGCGCATGCGCGGGCGCGCGGGCTACTGCGCATGCGCGGGCGCGGTTGCTACTGCGCATGCGCGGGCGCGGTTGCTACTGCGCATGCGCGGGCGCGGTTGATACTGCGCATGCGCGGGCGCGGTTGCTACTGCGCATGCGCGGGCGCGCGGGCTACTGCGCATGCGCGGGCGCGCGGGCTACTGCGCATGCGCGGGCGCGCGGGCTACTGCGCATGCGCGGGCGCGGTTGCTACTGCGCATGCGCGGGCGCGCGGGCTACTGCGCATGCGCGGGCGCGGTTGCTACTGCGCATGCGCGGGCGCGCGGGCTACTGCGCATGCGCGGGCGCGGTTGCTACTGCGCATGCGCGGGCGCGCGGGCTACTGCGCATGCGCGGGCGCGGTTGCTACTGCGCATGCGCGGGCGCGGTTGCTACTGCGCATGCGCGGGCGCGGTTGCTACTGCGCATGCGCGGGCGCGCGGGCTACTGCGCATGCGCGGGCGCGCGGGCTACTGCGCATGCGCGGGCGCGGTTGCTACTGCGCATGCGCGGGCGCGCGGGCTACTGCGCATGCGCGGGCGCGGTTGCTACTGCGCATGCGCGGGCGCGGTTGCTACTGCGCATGCGCGGGCGCGGTTGCTACTGCGCATGCGCGGGCGCGGTTGCTACTGCGCATGCGCGGGCGCGGTTGCTACTGCGCATGCGCGGGCGCGGTTGCTACTGCGCATGCGCGGGCGCGGTTGCTACTGCGCATGCGCGGGCGCGCGGGCTACTGCGCATGCGCGGGCGCGCGGGCTACTGCGCATGCGCGGGCGCGCGGGCTACTGCGCATGCGCGGGCGCGCGGGCTACTGCGCATGCGCGGGCGCGCGGGCTACTGCGCATGCGCGGGCGCGCGGGCTACTGCGCATGCGCGGGCGCGCGGGCTACTGCGCATGCGCGGGCGCGCGGGCTACTGCGCATGCGCGGGCGCGCGGGCTACTGCGCATGCGCGGGCGCGCGGGCTACTGCGCATGCGCGGGCGCGCGGGCTACTGCGCATGCGCGGGCGCGCGGGCTACTGCGCATGCGCGGGCGCGCGGGCTACTGCGCATGCGCGGGCGCGCGGGCTACTGCGCATGCGCGGGCGCGCGGGCTACTGCGCATGCGCGGGCGCGCGGGCTACTGCGCATGCGCGGGCGCGCGGGCTACTGCGCATGCGCGGGCGCGCGGGCTACTGCGCATGCGCGGGCGCGCGGGCTACTGCGCATGCGCGGGCGCGCGGGCTACTGCGCATGCGCGGGCGCGCGGGCTACTGCGCATGCGCGGGCGCGCTGCCCTTCTTATATTAAAACTAAAATTTTCACTCTGTCCCCTGTAGTTTTCCTCGTATGTACCTTCAAAACGTTCATTCTGTCCCTCACAGATTAGCTCAGGTCTTTTCCCTCAAATTGTCTCTGTCTGTCCCCTACCGATAAGAACCTCAATTTTCATCCCAAAATGTCACCTACTAATTGCCCCGATTTTACCTCAAAACGTTCATTTTCTCCCATACAAATTAACTCACATTTTACCCCCAAAACGTTCGTTTTATCCCCTACAGAACGTGCCCAGCATCCGAGCAACAGGACCGCGAATGCCTGGCGGCAGCAGCGCCACCGCTCCGCGATTTGCGCTCTGGCCACTGAAGCCCCACACGGCCGGGACAAGCATGAGGCGGCGGCACCCACGGAAATCGTGAGGTCGTGGCCTGCGGTACGGGATGTTACCCCCTGAGCGGCAGCACCGAGCGTAAAAAGCCGCCGCGCCCGCACGGCCTTCCCGCGGCGCTGCGCGTGGGTAGCTGCGGCCGCTCCCTGCACACGCGCAGCTTTCTTCAGCCGGCATCGTTGGGCCAATGCGCGCCTGCAGCTGCTCCCCGGGGTGGCTGTAGTGCCTCCTGTGCACCAGCAGGTGGAAGCAGCGAGCAGCACCACGCAGCTCTCCCGCTTCCCTGCGCGCACGTCGCTTTCTGTCATTGCACCCGTGCGGTTTTCCGCGTTACTGCACGGGCACGGCTTCTCAATTTACTGCGCGTGTGCCGCTCTCCAAGTCGTTGCTCATTCCTTTGCTTTTTTGAGTTCTGCCGCTTATGTGCAGGTATTTTTGCTGGGGTTTTTTTAGGTTTGAGGAGTTTTATTACTGCTTTTTAACTGCACGTGCACGGCGCTGCTGAGTTCACATGCACGGGTGCGGTGTTCTTACTTGTGGTGTTAGCGAGAAGGAGAAGAGCCCAGCCCGTGCTTGGGTTCGGGAGGAGTGCAGCAACGCGCAAGACGAACGTTTGAAACAACGCAGGTCAGCGCGGTGCAAACGACCCGGCAGGTGAGGGTAGCGCACAGAGAAAGGCTACTACGCGCACAGTAGCAGAAGTCAGAATTGTGACACGGAAAAACATGCTTTCCTTCTCGCCCCCGATACAGGAGTCCAGGATGGACGCTTGGAGCACGTCCATCAGAGCACCAAGGACCTCTGCAGGAGCCACAGCCCTAAAGACTCACGATGGCACTGAACACCTCTGTGCTCTGTTAACCAAAGACTGGGGCAGATCATGCCTGAAGAAAGAGTGGTCTCTGTTTTTTTCCAAGCTGCTACAGAAACAAACAAAGGTAGAAAGGTAAAAATGAACAAAGGAGGGAAGGTGAGAAAGGTCGTTTGAAAGTCAAAGTCAGAGAGAGAGAGAGAAAGAAAGTCAAAGTCAGAGAGAGAAAGTCAAAGTCGGAGAGAGAAAGTCAGAGAAAAGAAAGAAAGTCAGAGAGAAAGAAAGTCAGAGTCACAAAGAAAGAGAAAGAAAAATAGAGAGAAAAAGGAATAGAGAAACAGAATAGGGTTTGAGAGAAAAAGAAATCGAGTTTAAAAGAGAATTAGTGTTGAAGAGAAAAAGAGAAACTGAGAAATAGAGTGACAGAGACATCCAGAAACAGTTAAACAGTGAGAAAAAGATAAAGAGTTAGAAAAAGTCAAGGGAGGAATAGACTGAAAAGTAAAGCAAAGCAGAGCAGCAAAGCAAGAAATACGGCGAAAAAATTACTAAACCACACCAAAGGAAGAGAGCAACCAAAAGGGGGGAGGGGGGGTATCTTTATTAGGGTTTATTCAACTTGATTGAACGAGGGTTTTTTATTTACACTTCAGCAAAGCAAGTGGAAATAACAACATACACAAGCACAAATACAATCCATATGCACACTGGTCAAAGTCCAATTGACATACAGAGCAATATGTGCAAGTGCAACAGCAAACACGAACACAGAGCAACACAAGCCAACCCCCTATCAGTACAATGTAACAATTGTTCTATTTCTGGAAAATTCATTACATTTTATTGTTTCAGGAAACCCAAAACAACAGCAGCACAGGGAGAAGAAAACACTCATCCACCACACACCTCCTTCAGCTGACACACAAACCCACCCTCGCTCTCGTCTCGAGAGCACCCCATGGGAACGCGGTTCCCGGGAGCCCCAAAATCATCCCGCCTGACAAATCCCCGGCACGGTCGGCACCCAAACCCTGGCGATGAACGGCACCTCACAGACCGGCCGGGTCCCAGATAAACAAACCCAGCCGGGAGGGAAAACATCCCCAGACAGCGCAGCTGGGTTGTTTTTACTCTGAGTTTAAAAAGCAGCTGAAAAGCCTGAAAGGCAAAACTCACACACACAAGGTTAGGACCATTCCACACCCGCACTCTTCTCGCAGGCAGACAGACACAGGCACACACACACACAGTCACACACCCTTCAGCTTACACCCTGACTGCAGCCCTTACTCCAAACATCCCAGCCATGGAGATGCTTCGACACAGCTTCTGGATGCCGCTCCTCGACGTCGAACGGCGCGCGCCGGGAAAATCGGCAGCGTCGGTGACCGCGGAGATCCGGAGCCGCCTCGGGGACCTGCGAGACAACGGGAGGCGGTCAACGAGACGCCGAGGGCTGGGAGTTATTCCCACACCGGGCCCATAAGTCTTCTGCCCAAAAACCCATGAAAAAGAGATGAACCACTAAGTTTTATAACTCTTCTACTTAACCGTGACCCTACGTGCCGGGGCAGGGCAGCTCAAACCCAGAAAGCACACAGGGAAGTGTTTTACCATGTACAGCCCCGTGAAACAGAGTGGGCCGAGAGGCAAGAACTAAAACGCAGGGGAAAGCAGGGATTAGATACAATAAAATGTCGGTAGGGCCTTTTTTAAGCTGAACCTAAGTCGATCACTACATCAGGTTGAACTCTATGTTCACTTCCAAAGACATATGTCTTTTCAAATCCAGACAGCTGGTTTAGAACTTCTGTGTTGCTGTTTAGACATCAAGCTTTGGGGCTGAGGTTTTTTTATTCCCAGGTGCTTGCTGGCAGTAAAAATACACTTCACATCTGCAGTGTGTGCACGTGGCTTGGGCTGTGGATTCTGGGGCAAAAAAAATTCAGGAATCAGGGAAAGAAAGAGACGGAAAAGAGAAAGAGAAAGGGAGTGTGAAGGGAAAGGGAAAGGGAAAGAAAGGTGGAAGAGAGAAAGGGAAAGGAAAGGGAAGGGAAGGGAAAAATTAGACATAAAAATAATATTAAACCCAAAAATAAAAATAAATATGATGCCGCTCCCCATCCCGTTCCCCAGTTCCCCATCCCATCCCCCGCTCTCCATCCCGTTCCCCCACTCCCCCATCCCGTTCCCCCGCTCCCCCATCCCGTTCCCCGTCCCGTTCCCCCCCGTTCCCCATCCCGTTCCCCGTCCCGTTCCCCATCCCGCTCTCCCGCTCCTCGCTCACCGCCCGGGCCCGTCCGTGCCCGCCCGCCCCAACCGCTCCCGCCGATTCCAACTGGCCACGCGCAGCCCCGAGCCGCCTCCCCATTGGCCAGCCCTCGGCCCGCCCCGCCTTCCCATTGGCCGCTGGGCCCGTCAATCACGCGGGAAACCCCGCCGCCCGCAGGCGCTGTCCCACGGCGGCCGCTGGAATGCGGCCTGGGCACATCCCCAAGGGAAAAGGAGGCACAAAATGAGGAATTGGGAAGTAAAAGGGGAAGGCTGCGCAGCGCCCGCGGCGCCCCGACAACGAGGAGCAGCCCCCACTCCTCTCCCCATCTTCGTTTTGCACCCCCGAGCCCTGCACGTTATCAGGGAGCAGCCCCAACCCTCTCCCATCATTAACTCGGAGATATTCCATGGTTTTTCCAAACTGCTGAATTTATTGTGCTGAAGAGCCGCTTCGTTCAGCACACACCGGTCCATAGAGCTGCATAGAAAAGTGCTGAGATACAATTCCAGGCTTCCCCAGCCCATCTCCAGGTGTCACCCCCAGCCCTCCCAGGGGCTCCCAGTTCCCAGGGCAGAGCAGAACCAGCACCCAGCCAGCAGCTCCTCGGTCCTGCGAGGTGTGTGGCACTTCCAGAAGTACACGATGCCTTGGAGCAAGCTGGCCAAACAATTCCACACCTAAACCCTTCAATCCCTGCACGTCAAGGCAGACTCACAAATGCCCAAGAATTCGCACCTGCCATGGAAAAGTTAAAAGATCAACGTCTGCCTGAACTGCATTTGCAGAGTCCAATTGCACCCATTTTGCTCTGCCTCACGCTCGCAAATTGCCCGGAACGTGCTGTGTACAACAGCCTGGAAACCATGAAAAACTCCTGACACTGGTATCCTGACGCCTCTTGCAGACACCCAGCTCAGGGAAAGCTTTGCAGCAAAGCACATCCCAAAGGAGCTGTTTTCCCCGAGGAAGCCCAGCAGCGGCAGCGCTGCCCCAGAGCACAAAGCAGCAGCTCTGCTGGGGAAGAGCATCCTTCAGTTCCTCTGCTGCTCACTTGACCAGAGAGCTGTTCCTAGGCCACATTCACTGCCCCACCCTGGATGAAATACCTGCACCCCCCCCTTCCAAGTGCTCACTGCTCCCTGCTGTTCACGTGACCTTTTCTACATCAAACTACCAGGAACAGTACCCAGACAAATGGAGACCTTTCAAAAAAAAAAAAAAAAAAAACCTGGGTTTGCATAAATAAGCACTGAACCTAAAAACTTTTATGTTTCCAGTATTCCAACCATGTCCAGATGGTGAGCAGGTGCTAAAAATAACAACAGAAAAGCACAAAAAGACACAAATCTTCCTTCTCGACCTTCAATATCCTCAATTCAGGAAAATCACCAAACTCAACAGCTCTATATAGAAGGGGAAAAAACCCCACGTGTACTTTGAGCTGGTGAGAAGAACAGGAACCTGCAGCAATTAAGGCTGCACAGTCCACAGCAGCGAGAGCTCAGCACACGTCCAGACAGGCAATTCCAGCACCTAAATTAAAAAAAGAAGAAAAAGTTGATTACTTTTTTTAAAAGTTACTCTAAGTTAGTAAAACCAAACCAGCCTTTGCTCTTGATTTTGGCTCACTGATGCACACACACACACACAAGAAGCCAATGGTCACACAGGGCCCCCTTGCAGAATTCCTGATCCAAACCCTCGCCTTTCCTGCCCAGCACTGAGGGAAATCTGACAGAGGATTCATAAAGAGCCCTCGCTGAGAGCAGTCATCGCCCCAGGCCTTCAGGCTTGGCAAGATCCTGAAGTGAACGGACCCAAATTCAATTCCTAAATCTGAATCTCTGACAAGTCCTGTTAGAAAAACAGCGGACAGTCCATCAGAACACAGAATTAAAAGGCTGCACAAGGAATAACAGAAGCTTTTCCAGGAATAGCACAAGTTCCTTCTCTCCCTCACCGGTCCGGGACCGTGAGACCGAACCTTGGGCCCCAGGAGACAGGAGAGCTGTTATCAACACCCGAACCTCCCAAGCGTTGTTATTGCTCAGAGAGCTGCGCCGGCACTGAGCTACTCCCATGCGCCTGCAGGGCTCTGGGGAGGGGCAAGACGACCTCCCACTCCTGCCTGGAGAAATTTCAATGCCCTAAAAAGTCATTTCCCTTCTCTCTCTCTGAGCCACGGCCAAAGCAGCTGTGTAGAACAACCCGGGGGATTTATGGGAGGGCTGATTCTCTCAGGAAAGACCCCAGACCCTGAGGAAACAAAACCACCCCAAATTTCCAGCTGAAAACACGCTGCCTCCTGAACGGGAGCGCACAAAACTCTCTAGAGCCAGACAGGAGGTGACAGACCGGAAAAAGCCAAAAGATGTGCTCTGCTTGCATGCACTCTCTGACTGGTAATTCCACAGGAAATTCCCCACGGATCGTCAGCAGTCGCCTACAACTTGTCCTCTGCAATCATGACTGCCTTGGCTTTCTGTGGAAGCGTTTCAAACATCCAGGGAGGGTTCAGGGCCTCGGCTGGCTCGTTTATGGCTCTTCCTGACAGGCCCAGGCCAAACCCAAGCACCCCCCTCACTGCTCCAGCCCCAGGTTCAGGGAAATATTGATACGGCTTAGAAATACTCTCCTTCCCTGAAACTCAGTCCCTCCCTGCGCATCCCCGGAGAGGATTTACTCTGTCCTTTGTTCCCGACAGCACCTCTCCAGCACAAGTCCCACTTCACACAGACACTGACTAAGCAGACCTAAGGCAATGGTTCCAGCAGCAGCTGCAATCCCGAGCTCCCTGTCTCCTGCACAGCTCATCCAAGCACTCCCAGCAATCTCACCTCGGCCCAGACACCCTCTGTCCTCAGAGGGAAACACAACCCGATGGCACGCAGCTCTGGCACCACATTCCCTCTTCCCTTCTCCCTTTTTCCAGCACACCAGGCTGCTGGCAATGGCATTCCCATGGCAGTTCATCCCAGCACAGAGAAGAGGAGCCTGTGACTTACCCACACCATGGGCAGGACAAGGGGGGCCCTAGCTGGCAGGGACGGGTTCTTCTAGCACAGAGGTTTCTGAGCCCAGAAAGGAGCCTTGCTTTGGCTTCCCTGACTTATTCAGCAGCCCTCTGGAAACACGTGGCAGGGAGGGAAGCTGCTTTTCCTGACACCATTCAGCTGCCAAAACCAGTAACCCCTCCACAGTGCTCCTGCAGCCTTGCCTGGCCCTGGGGCCATAGAGCAGGAGCCTTGTGGGCATGAACCTGCCCCTGATTCATCCCCTGAGCAAAACCCGCTAGTGAAAGGTGGTGAGAGCAACCAGGGCAGGGGTGGTAAGCAAATCTGGGACCCCTTAGGAGAGGCCTGTGCCACCAGAAATGTAGAATGGTGTCTTTCAGTTGAAGGGGACATACAGTGTTCATCTAACCCAGTTGCCTCACCAAACACAGTATCTGACATACAAAATAATAAGCAGAAACCTTATTTCTGATATTTCCTCACTTCTAAGTCTCAGAACTTGCAACTAAACCTACTCCATCTGAAAATCTGCGAATGTCATTTATTAGATTATTTGTAATCGTCCTCGCTGCTGAAGGGTTAACATGGTGTCCTTAAATCCTGATGCTTATCAATCATTAAGGACACAGCAGAATTCTTCACTAAAATCTACTGTAGTCTTTTCCAGAACTGATTTCTAATCCTTTCCAAGACAGCTGCACAATTTATTATTAAAAAAAAAAGTGCTGAACCATATTTCACAACTTGCCAGCTGCCTGCCAGGGCAGAGGGGTGCATGGCTCTGGCAGGGAGGGCACAGCCTCAGCACCAGCCTGCTTGGAGAACCTAGCTCTGCTCAGTGCCTCAAGCAGCAGTGCCTCAGGAAGGACCCTTTCCCAGCCCATCCAAAAGGACATAGGCACTTATTGGTCTGGCCACAGGGAGGGGGTGAGTGCTGCAACGGGGAGGCTCCTGCACAAGTTTGGAGTGGGCAAAGAAGGCACAACTGAGAAGGAATGGCCACCTCAGCCCCTCTCCTTCATTACAGCTCTGCACCTTCCCCTACCTGTAGGTCATAGGGAGAGGTGACAATGGGCACTGAGGGAATTAGTTGGCTGAGCAAGCTGGTGGGCAGAAGGTCCAAGAAGCTGACTTGCAAAAAAACCCCAAAACCTAGAACAGTTCATCGTGATTAACCACATATCAGAAATGCCTTCCTCTCTAATGGTAAAGCCACTGACACACTTCTTCTTCTCTTGCTTTGTCATTTATCTCGTAAATCAACCCATCTGCTTTCAAACCAAACGTGCCAAGTAAATATGAAGATTATTAGGAAGCCTTTTTATTTCCCTAGAGCAAATTAAACAGCTGGAGGTTACATTTTTTTTAACATTGCCAAGCTGTTACCAGGCGTAACAAAAGGCAGTTGGCTGCACACACAGCCCCGCAATGTTTCACTGGGCTGATGCAGCAAAATCAAGGAACTTGTGCCTTGCACCCAGCTGCAAATGCCAGAGACGCACCGCTGATTTTATGGCAACTGTCACACCAGGAGAGCTGATCCTCCCAGACAGTGGAAGTACACAATTAGGTCACATTAAACATCGAGAAAATGCCACAGCAGTTCCACATGCCCACTACAAGGGAGTGACACTGGAAAACAGTTCCTAGCTGGCAAGAGCCATCCCAGCATCAGTGCATAATAAACTGCTAAAAGTTTACAGATGAAGTCTGAGGGTGCAGAAGCGTGAGCAATCACCCAAACAGAGGGATTCGTAACATTTTCCCACAAGGCAGAGAAGTAAGACAGGCAAGCACCAAAGCCTGGTTTATTCCCCCTGGGAAGCCACCGCTACCTCCTGTTCACAGAAACAGAGGGGCTGGGTACAGCATTCCTTCAGGAGGGTTTCCTTTAGGGCCAGAATAACAAGATGAAGCAGTGGTGCTCACAGCAGAAGCTTCAGACTTGTGTAGGCTTTTTTTCCATGTACAACACCAAGCTCCTAGCCTTACCACAGGAGCAAAAGTGTTTGCAGTGTCCTGACCATTGCACCCACACACTACAGAGTACGTCCTTGGCCAGAGGTGGACTAGCGAGAAAAGCACAGCCCACTCTGCTTACAGAAAGCCTTTTGCATCCTGTCAGCACCACCTACGTTCAGCTTAGTCCAGTCTTGCACACCTGAAATCAAAGGTAGTTATGAAAGGCAGCTGTTGTCACAGATAACAGACATTCTGTTGCACAATTATTTGGTGCTCGCCACAAATTGCACCGAAACAACTTCTATGCCATTGCCACAACAGTGGTAATTCTTTAAAACATGAATAAAAGGGCTCTGTACAGGAGGGCAATGCTGCATGGGGAGAGAACACACCACACCATGTAAACTTCAACACTGTGAGAAGTGTCAGTCTATGTCTTTTTACTCCCATATACTCCCATGTATCTTGAAACTACTTGTGGAGTCTACTGATTACAAAAGCATGCTTAATTTTGCCTGTGATCAAAGACACGGCCATGATGCAGCAGCAAGCAGTGCACCTCAGGGAAACGTCACACAGTTTTTGGGATGGTAAGTGGGCAGCACAGCTTTCTCAGCACATGAATTAACACCTCAATTCTTTAAAAGTTTCCATTTTACCAGTTTCTTCACCAGCACTAGTTGTCGTGATCAGCAGTCCTGTTGCAATATCTCCTCTGCATGCATCCTCACAGAGCATCCCCATGGTTCGCTCCCCAACACAAGAGCAAGGCTATTCTTTACACTTTTAGGTCAGCCCTTTAGCACAGGCCAAGAGCAGCAGCTCATCCCAAAAGCAGCTGTCAGAAAGGCACAGGCAGATACGCATGCAGGAAGTAACCTCCTGAGGTACTGCTGCTGCACTGCCCGTGACCAGGTCTGAGAGCAAAGCCACGCACCAGCACATGCTAAGAACCAAGCTGAGGGCTTAGAGGAAACAACCAACCTCCAGGATATTTTGAATTGTGAAACTTAATTTAAGCTACAGCCCAGAACAAAGAAGTTATGACACCCTCATAAACCAGATTTAGTCTGCTCTGTCATGGCACAAGATTACAATGTCACACTTTCACAGAATGGTTAAAGATTGGAAAGGGACCACTGGAGGTCACCTAGTTCCCAGACATGCAAGGGTCCCCCAAAGCAGCTTATTGAGGATTGTGTCCAGATACCTTCTGAATACCTCCAAAGAGGGAGACTCCACAACTTCTCTAGGCAATCTGTTCCAGTGCTTGGGCATCCACACAGTGAAGCTCTTGCTCATGTACATCAGTTTCTGCCCGCTGCCTTTTGTACTATCGTTGGGCAAAACCCAACCAGAGCCTGGCTCCATCCTCTTGGCACTCTCCCTTCAGATACTGATAGACTTTGATGAGGTTCCCTCTCTGTCGTCTCTTCTCGAGGCTGACCAGGGCCAGCACCCTCTGCCTTTCCTCACACATGAGATTCTCCTTAATCATCTTTGTCACTCTAAGCCGGACCCTCTCCAGAGGCTCCATGTCTCTCCTGTCCTGAGGAGCCCAGAACTGCACACAGCACTCCAGATGCGGCCTCAGCAGGGCCGAGCGAAGGCGCGGGGTCCGTCCCTCCCGGGGAGGCTCCGGCGGCCTGTGTGAGGGCCGGGCAGGAGCGGGGCGCGCCGGCCGCTCCCTCTCGCGGCCGCGGGGCCGCGCTGGGCTCGCAGCGCTGCGGCTGCCGGGCCCTCGCTCCCGGCAGGGCCCGGCCTGGGCCCCACCGCCCGTGCGGGAGCACCGGCCGCCGGACCCGCCTCCCGGGACACAGCCCCGCTCCCGCCCGACCCCGGCCCCGCTTACAGCACCTCGAGCCCTAAGTGACAGCTGGGCTTCGCAGGACCGAGCGCCATGGAAAAAGGGAATCCAGCCGAAATACGCACGCCTCACACTCCCAAGCTGTAGGGTGGGCTCTGATGAGAGCAAGAGCTCATCAAGACAGGCCCAGCCTAACCTGGGGGAGACCTGCGACAGAGGAGCTTGAATGTCCCATACCTGGGAAAGCAACAAAAAGCCTTAACCCAAAATTATTTAAGTAGTTCATATTCAGCATAAGTTTTCCTCCCTAATTCCCCATGCCCTCCCCACGACCCCAGCCAGCCTGGGTTTTGTAGAGTAATTTTAGGGCTCCGTGTTTCTGACCAGATCTCATCTACTGTGACATGTGACAGAGCCCAGTGAGTGGAAGGCTCCAGCCCACAGATCCCCAAGAAAATCTAAGATTTCCTTGCTGCTCGTGCAGTTTTCTCAGACTCTTTGTCAAAAGTTATTGGTGGCTATTTTTTAAATGAAAGGAGTAGAGAGAAAATAGCTTTGAGGCATATTGGGCTAGCATATTGTTCAGACTCTGTACAGGAACAATAAAGCTTTTAGGATCCTTTGATTGACATATATAATGAAGGTAGCTGTCAAACCTTTGTGCAGCAATTTTATTTTGTATTGACAAGCTATTTCACTGGCCAGGGTTTTGCATAAAAGGAATAATTCACATTGTTATGGTGCTGCTATTTACAGAGCCTAGAGGACAGTGGCATCACTACAATATAAAGATTAATATTCAAATTTCTTTTGAAATACATAACTCTGTATGCAACCTATCCTACGTGCGCATCTTCATACAGGGAGAAAGGCATTGTTCTGCAGAGAGAAGGGGGCCTGGAGCTGCTGGGGGTTGTTGTTCATTCACTGATTCATCATGTAGCTTTTGAAAAGCCACTTAGTCACTCTGCAGTTGAATGTTTCTCTCTGGGGAGCAGAGAACAAAGCCTCAACACAAACTGCCATCACTGTTACCAGTCAGTGGCAGAGCTCACAGAGCCAGCATGGGGTCAAGGGGCTGCTCTGAGCAGCCCTTGTGTGCACAAAGCCCAGGACAGCTGTGCTCCTCCCAAAGAAGCTTCTTTCTCCTGCCAAAGCAGTGGCAGGGTCAGCTTGGGCTACCTAAGACAGCAGTTGCTGCTTGCCCACTACCTTTCTTTGATTATGAACAATAACTTGCCAAGAAATCACTAGCCTCAGAGAAAACAGGCAGAAAGCAAACGAGAGGGCAAAGCAAAACATAAAGGAGAGGGGGGAAAAAAAATCCACATAAGCAAGGATGACTCTCACACTATTTGCTATGCAGTCAAGCCCACAAGTGGGTTGTGTATCTGAAGGTGGAAATACAAAGACGTGTCCTGTTCCCTGGGGAAAGGTAAGCAACTTCTCAAATGATCTTTAGAGGCTATTATCAGTCTCGCACTAGCACTGACATACCCTGTGCCCAAAGCCACAGCATGCACACACTGTATCCATAAAAAGAGATATTCATAGCTCTGCAGCTCATAGAAGTGCTGTGCCCGTGCTCTGGTACCAGTTTCATTTAAAACAAAACAAAACAAAAAAAAGTTTGAGTTGCAAGTGAGGGCATGGAAGAACTTGCACGGCAAGAATTTGGAAAGAGCATGGTAATCCAGCTTGGTCAATGGGCACACAATTTTTTAAGAGTGTACCACGTTTGTTTGTTCAGTCATTCCTATATTCATTTTCAAGTCCAGAGACAGCAGCTTCATGTCTAGCCCCAAAATAACAGCACTGTCTGAGACAAAACCAGCTTGGTCAGGGGTACCAGAGCTTTTCCCAGCCCGTTTATGTAATAAAGCATTATATACAACTGTTAGAAAACATACCAGTTTAAAAATCTTTTATCTATGACTTTAGCCAGGTTTGCTCATCTTTGCCCCAGGGGAAGGGAACTGAAGCTTCTTTCCAGGGCATTGTTTCTCTAGGTGAGGCCTGATGGGCTTAGCATTTCAACAGACTGGGAGTAGCCCCAACAAGATAAAGCCATCGATGGAACATCAACAGAACCAACAGAACCTCAGTGGCCATCTAGGAACATCTACCCCAGACTCTGCCTCCGGCAAAGACTGATAAGAAATTCAAGCAATGAAGATCTAATTAACATCAGAAGCGAAGAAATCCGGATCTAATAGGAGAGCAGATACTAGGAACTACACAACTTGAGACCAATGAACACTGACCCAATTCGTTTCTGTGAGTTTTGACTGCAAAAAAGATCTGAAAATTCTAGTAAAGATCATGTGTCATGGAATGATTCTCCGCACACCCGGGCTATGTGCGGATGAGATGATTTCTGTGGTACATCCTGGCCAGAGAAGAAAGTAGTGCCTTGACTCTCTAACATTAAAAATGTTGTTGGAGGGCTTTTTGTTTTTCCTGCAGTTTCAGTGACACAACCAGGAAGCAGAACAGGAGCTATATGTCCCTGTTACTTGGGTCCTAAAATACAGAGAAAGAAGACAGGGCAGAAAGCAAAGAAGAAAAACAGCTTTGTCCTCATTCACATGATAGCCCTGTAAGGCTTTAACCCAAAAGATGTAACTGTATAGTGAAACATCTATGGGGGACTCTCTTGCCTGGCACAGAGGGGTTCTGCAGATAGACTTCCAGGGTGGGGAAAGAGTACCAAGTCGGCAACACAAATTACTTCAGGCCAAACTCCAATACATAACTAGAGATTCCATAGATACATCCAGCCTTAAGCCCAGGAGCAATACAGGTGGAGAGAACGGAGCCTGGGTGATTAAAACTACCTATTTAAGCAGTTCAAGGCAGCTGGAAGCAGCACTGGTGCCTCTGGGTTTCTCTGTTCATTATTTAAGGTGAACATAAAAACACAGAGTGCAGGAGCCCAAGGATGTTCCTCACTGGCTTCAAGCTGGCAGTTTGCTAAAAGCAGCGCTCCTTGGTTTCCTTGGTTTGCCGACCAGCAGTGCCACCTCCCCTCCCTGCTGCCACGGTGCTCAGCCTTCCCCGGGGTTAACAAAAGGGCACGTTACTCTGCTTCGCCAGATTTCAGCTCTGAGAATTTCATTCTGAACAGTTCAGCATCTGCTTTAGCCAAAACAGTTCCGCTATTTCCAGGAATATTATTAAAGGAAAAATATACTGCTTGGCACACGCTACCTAAATTCAGGCAACCTTTTACATGAGGATCTCTAGCTCCGGAAGGGAAATTTTGGAATCTGGCAGAGAGGTGACCTTTGTGGTAGAAATGTGTCTATCCCTATCAAAACCTACCTACCTTTGGCCAGATTACAGAGCAGGGAAATACTGCAGTTAAGGGCACGGTAACGAGTTCTGAGAACTGCAGTTACTTGCTGTTTCTGCTGTGGGCAAGAGGTCCCTGATCTCCTGCAGAGCTGCAGCTTGTGCTCACCCACTGCCTTGGCCAGTTACGGCTGCACAGGTCCTCCATGGCTGGATGACGAAATTACAGAGCCAAGGGTGAGCGGAGAGACCAGCATTCCATCTGACGCCTACATACATTCCCGTAACTTTCGGATACGGGACAGCCCCATCTGCCACACAGCCCAGGGTCAACGTCAGCATCACGAGTGCTGCGCAGGCACGAGGGCACTGCAGGAAACAAACTGCGACCAAAAAACCCAGGGCCATTACAATACATCGATGCACAGCTGGAAGAATTAATGTCAAGCAGACAACGGCATTGCAGACGTCCCCTAATAACGAAGGCTTGAATCTGCTGTCTCAGTAAAACTCTCTAAACGAGGTTTGTGTGCAGCTTATGGGGAGTTGATGAAAAAAATATAAATATAGGCCATCATTCTGCAAAGCTTCACAAACCCAAACCCTTGCATTCAGGTGCCATCTCTCGGACTTTGCTGCAAAATCAAGGCCATTCACGTTAAAAGCACAGACAAGAACATCTGCTCAAACTGATGTGTTTTAACTGTATTAGTTAATTATCCAGACAACTCTTCTTATGTCATGGAAATGCAGTTTGAACACTGGCAGATAAATGCTCTTGCATTAAAAAGGGAGAAATCAGTATTTGCTGTTGGATGTAAGCAGCCATTAGAAGAAACAGTCCCACCTTTCACCCAAGCATACCTTCTCCCCATCTTCAGCACATTATGCAGTCCTTCTGTGTATCCGTGTGTGGGATCTCAGGACTCATATCCATATACCGAGAACTGGCATGTCATCATCATCCTGGAGAATGATTTCAGTTCATTAAGTGCTGCTAGGAAAAAGATATAATTCCTCTCACCAAAAGCCTCAACAGGCTACAAAGGAAGAGTACAAGGAAAAGTTAACTTCTTTCTTCATTATATGTATGCCCTTTCCTCATGCATAAAGCAGGAGCAACACAGAACTTCTATACATATAAAGAAGTTCTATAGATAGATAGATTATATACTTCAGTACATATATATATGTAGATAGATATAGATCTATGTATTATTATGTACATACTTCAGGTCTGGTTAAAGCACAGCGGCGAGCAGAGGGGGTCTGTGGTGCTTTCATTCCGTGAGAGAAGAAAACCGTACCTCCTGCAGAAGGCAAACTGTCCGTGCAGACTGCAGAAGGCACTCAACAAACAATTTTGGTTTGTCACTCAAGTGCTTGGTTAATGATTCACCCTGAACAACCAGGCAAGGAAGAAGCGAGCTTGTTCTCCTTCAGTGCACTGGCTGCATTAAGAAGAAAGAGCTCAATGTGGAGCCAGTGCAAGAGAGAAACTTCCCACCTGCACTGCTGCAGGAAACTCTTCCCAGGAGTATGAACTGGGATTATGTATCACAACAGCAGGTATGGCTGGAACTATGGAACCAACCCAGCCACACACGGACCTTGTGATATATTTTTCATTAGCAGAACCCAGATCCTTTACGCAGTAGTTGCCTCCCAAATGTGGAAACTGCAAGATAAAAAGCACATTTGGGTGACTTCTTGATGGGTGACTGCAGAGCCACAGGCTCATCTCAGATCTCCCACAGACCCAGCCTTGGAGTGCCTGCAAATTCCTTTTTTCCTCTTATGCTTCTGAATGGTTAAAGGCAGCGTGGCGAGCCATTTTACAGGGGATTTCAAGAAAATGACACGCTTGATGTTTACATGTTTTTGCCCATGAGACAACTTTGATATGCCTTGTGAAACACATGCTTTCACAGAAATCTGAGGAGGAAAACGACATCACCAAGAACAGTAAAATCTTGTTCTGTTTGGAACAGACAATTTTAACAAGACTGTTTTAACGGGAATAGCATTTGGTAGATATTTTTAAATGTTGGCAGCAGGTTTTGCTAGACAAAATTTTATGATATCATTCCTTGGATAGATTGCTAATCTGCAAAAACCCATCATTTGAGACCCATTCTAACATTACAGAAGTCCCTTGATTTCCATGTACACAAGGTCAGGCCATTTATGAGTGTAAAGTGTCCCCAGTACTTAATTTTTCCAGGTGACACCCGGTGCCACTTGGCTGTTTGAAAGACAATTTGAGCCAGTACACTTCCACAAAGGACTGCACAGAATGGCCATGTTCTTCTTCCCTTCTAAGAGTTGCATAAGCAGATATAAATGTTTCTGTGTTCAATAACTAAAATTAAGATTCCCTTTGCTTGTAGCCTTCTTCGAGAATGTCACTATTCTGTTTGAGAAACCACATCCTGCTCTGCATCCTATGTGGATTCATTCTGTCAATCCAGGGAGATCAAGTTTAATAATCTCCTGAAAGTCCACAGTAAACATTTCTTTACACACTGGATCAGATCTGATGAACTATACAACTTCACACCAGCCAGGAAAGTGTGTGGGACTGACTTTTTAACCAATGCAGACGTGGGGGTACACTTACAGGCCAACTATAATTTTCCCTAGAGAATGCTGAGCATATATTTTTTCCACTCAGAGCTATTGTTCCATGTTTTCCCAGGACTTCAGAGTATGTCCAGCAGTGACTGGAACCCCCATGCAGTAAACCCACTCAGGCTTACCAGGAAGCTTCTGTGGGAGCCTCAAGTTTCGGTGCAGCTCAGAAGCTGCACGCGCCTAAAGCATCTCCACGGGAACACGAAGCTTCCCTCGTGCATTTCATTTCTTTATCCGAAATATTCTTCCCACTCAGCCACAACCTAGAAAGGAAAAAAAAGGAAAAGAAGGAAGATCAATTAATTTTGACATAAGGAGTCTTGACTATCCCAACACACTGCCAGGTGAAAAAACATCCCTGCCCCTCTAACAAATCCCCCTGATACTGTCTCCATCAAGTATCAATTATTTAAACGCTGTATTAAGGAGAGTAAAGACACAATGCTTGGAATTCTCAACAACGGCTCAGCTTGGCTACTCCAAGCACTTTCCCACCCGGGGAGCTGAGCAGCTCCAGATTTAAACACCACATTTAATACAAATCTGACAGCAATTTGATTTGATTTGGCTGCCAGCATCGGAGCTGCTTCCACACAGACACACGAGGCTGCTCCGAGCTGCCATTTCATCGGCGCCTGGGGACAGGAACAGCACCCGCACCGGCCACCTGGCTCAGCCCGGGCTCCATCCAGCACCCACCGAGAGCCGCTGCGAGCTGAAATCCTCCCGGCCCCTCCTGCCGGGGAAAGCCTGCCTCCGGCTCCGGCTGCCCCCAGCTCCCACCTCCCGGGGAAAGCCTGCCTCCGGCTCCGGCTGCCCCCAGCTCCCACCTCCCGGGGAAAGCCTGCCTCCGGCTCCGGCTGCCCCCAGCTCCCACCTCCCGGGGAAAGCCTGCCTCCGGCTCCGGCTGCCCCCAGCTCCCACCTCCCGGGGAAAGTCTGCCTCCGGCTCCGGCTGCCCCCAGCTCTCACCTCCCGGCAAACAGCAGCTCCATCCTTGGTGGCTGCTCCCGGCTGCGGGCAGCCGCCGCCCTTCGGGCAAGCCGATGGCTCGGGCAGCTCCGGTGCCCGCTCTTCCTCGATGCTTTTGCGTTTTCCTGCAGCTCCCCGGGCCGGAGGGAGCGGGGGGCGGCGGCGGCGCGGGGGGGGGGGAACGAGAGCCCGGCACGGCACCGCGGGGCGCGGGGACCTCTCGTGGGAGAGGCGCGGCGCGCGCGGCACGGAGGTGTCCCCGCCGATGCCTGCTGGCCGGCGCCCACGCGCCTCCCGCCCGCCCCCGACGCCGCTGACCCCACAGCCCGCAGCAGCCCCAGGTGTGAGCGGCCAGGATGAGGAGGGGGCGGCTCCTGCCAGAGGCCGCTCTCCGAGGGTTCCCCGGGCACAGCTGTGCAGGGAGCTGCTGGTCCAGAGGGGCAATGGGGGCATCCCGAGTGTCCCTCCAGGGACAATGGTCGGAGCATCCGGCAGCAGCTGGGGAGCAGCCGGAGGCACCTGGGCACAGAGCACTGCTCCCAGAAAATGCCCAGGGAAAACCCCTCGTGCCAAGGGGCAGCACCTGAGCAGGCAGGGCAGCATGTGGGGTCCCAGGGAAACATTCCACTTTCCCCTTTCATCTTGGTAGCCCTTCCCCAGTGCCCCCAGAAAAAAAGGGGGGTTATGAGGAGCAAAGGGATTTAAACGGAGGGAAAAAAACTTCCATAATTGTCTGTGTTTAAATTGAGGGGGAATCCCCTTCCTCTGCAATTTTAAGGGCATCAGTTGAAGAAAACCCTGACTTTTCCATGCTCTTAGGGGTATCACTTGACAGGGAATCCCCATTTTCCATTATTCTCCAGTTTAAATAGAAGGGGAAAACCTTGACAATGCTATTTTATTGATTGGAATTGAGCATAACTCCCCCATTTTCATCATCCCAAGGTTTAAATTGAGGGGAAAGCCCGGTTGTCCCTCCTTTATAAGGGTGTGAATTGAGGGAGAAATCCCCCTTTTTCCATCACTGGAGAGACCTGAAGTAAGGAAAACCCCTCTTTTTCCAGTATTTTAGGGGATTCAGAGGAGAGAACCCATTTATTGCTATGGCATCTATTTAAGTAGAGACAAACACTCCCTAGTCTCTCATTTTAAGGGGTTCAATTGAAGGAAGCTCCCCCTTTTTCAGCATTTTAAGAATTTAAATCTGTACTTCAGGGCACTTCTAGCTGTGTACTGGCACCTAATCTCTCACAAGGGAGCGAGCCCAGCACTCACAAAACCTTCCTGCTGCCAGAGAGCCCATTATTTTTTCAGTTTTATTTATAATGAATACATCCCTAATTAGAGACCCCAACAGGAGTTACACCATGTATATTATTACTATTCTTCTCCACCCTCCATAGTCCTGTGACTCAATAGCCACCAATGAACAATTACAGAACTTAACAAGGAATCATGCAACTCATGTGTCTACGCTGCCAAAACAAGAAGCTTTTTTACCCTTTCAGTGGATGCAGCTGTAGTAAAACAGAAGGCATCTACAGAGCCCTTTAGTCACCTGGAATTTAAGGCAGAGCAGCCAAACAGCTGCAGCTCCTCCCAGTGCTTTTATCCCTTCTGGTAAAATTGCCTCCTCCCTTTTCCCGGGCATTGTGGGAACGAGAGGCGGGCCCGGCCAGGGGTATATTAACCCCAGCCCTGGGTAAAAAGAGGCTCATTCTTTCTGTGGGGTTAGTTGGGTTGAGGGTGTCTTTTTATTTCCATGAAGGGGGGGTCATTCAGGTTTTCTCAGCTTTCTTTCAGCAGGTGCTTTTGGCATCTAAAGCAATAGAGGCTTTGAAGACACTGTGAAGAAGATAGCATTGAGTGCATAGTTCGTGATTTTTGGATCGAGTGTTCAAGGTTGTTAAGGTGCTTGGTGCTTTTTGTATTTTTTTTTCTTTGCCTTGTTTTTCTTAGAAGCACTGCAATTTCCTGAAATTCCAGATTGTGTCAGTATTACACTCCAAATGTTTCAGCAGGTTCATTGTGCTGCAAGAGGGAGCTACCCTGGGTCAGAGATGACATCGGAGATGAAGGCTTCTGATAGGTAAGTTAAAGACTGCAAGTATGAGTGGGAGCGGGAGCAGGGTCCCAGTTAGTAGCTGACTTGTTGGGATTTGGCTTGTATGCCACTACACTGGTGGATTGATTTTGGTTTTCTTTGTCATAGCTGACTAAGAGGCCAACCTGGTGATCCCAGTGCCTTTGGAGATGGCTGAGGTGGACTCCTTTGCATCCAGTGTGGATTCTCATCACCGGTCATCTGAAAGCTAAGTTGGGGGCCAGGGCCTGGAGAAGGGATGATAGCAGGGTAGTGGGTTGGAAATTGCTGGGAGAGATTTAAAAAGTAGTGTAGGGGAAAGGGATGCTCTCCAAGGGGCTTCTTAGGTAAGCTAAAGGGAGTAGCCCTACTTTTGACTGCAACTGTAGGGTGTGCAGCGCAGAGCAGTTCCAGTGTGTGTTGTCTTGTCCGGTGTGTGTTCTGTGTCTTTGGCTTCCCTTGGATCAGATCTCTCTGCCTTTTACCCTTAAGGGGCTCATCATAAGCATTGGCCAATCATCTCTAGCTTCTTGATCTTTCATACTTCTCGGTAGGATGCCAATATCACTTGTTCTTTTACCAGTGGGCTTGGCCACATCTTGGAATCACATCTTGAAAGCATTGAGTCGCATCTCTTTGGAGGCCTTGTTCCTGGCTGTACTGCCATCCATCCTTTCCAGCCTTGAGCTGTAATGTCCTGGAGCTTGTAAGATTGTCAGGATATGGGAGCATTCTAAATGTGGCCTTGTCTCTCACAGCCATCTTGATCATTGTGACTGACAGTTCTTAGAACAGGTCACTGTTCCAGTCTTTTCTTCTGCTCCTTAGAGCCTCTTTCATCCACCATTGCCATATCATCAGTTGTCTCTTTTGGCGTCGTCCCTGTCCTTGCCATTGTTCTTCTTGCCGAGAGCTTTTTTTATCATCTTCATGTCACACTGCTTGTAGTATAATGTGTTGTTTGAGTTTGTGTCTAGCCTGGAATTGCTCTGCTCTGTAGAGTAGTCTTGGGGGGGGGGGGGGTTAGGTGGAGAAGAAAGGAGACTTTACAGGGAGCCTTTTGCTTTGCTCAGCCGCCTGAGCCACGCCTCGGATGGAGTGACTGTGGCCAGTCTGTGTGGTGTTCAGTGGAGATGTGGGAGTGGTGCAGTGGTGTCTTGCAGTTTCATAGTAGTTTGTCCTAAGGCCGACTACTGTGGGATCCTAGGCAGTTTGCTTTGAGGAATGAGAACTTGGGAGAGGCTAAGCTTTCCCTGTCTGTCTGGGTAACTTTGACAAATAATTCTTTTGCAGAGGGAGAGCATGTAAACCTGATATGAATGGAGGAGACCAGAGGAGCACAGCAGCGAGGTGGGTCAGTGCCTGAAGTCCAAGCTACGGCCTGACTTTGGGCTCTATGTTTACCTCACTGTTGGGATTTTCATTTTGAAGATGCGAAGCACTTGGCACAGCAGGTTATTGGCACCGGGGGGACCATGAGCTGGATGAGTATTGATTCCAGCACAGAACTGGATGCTACTGGAGTTGTTGTATTAGTGATGAAACTATAAGTAGCCTTTGATTTTTTTTTTTTTTTTTTTGTGTTTTACAGGTGGTCTGCAGCATTCAAATCGCTACTCCAACATGACAGACACCCTTGCAGAAAGAGGTCACAGTCGAGCACTTTCAGGTGGAACCTATCTCGGCAATGCAACCCTTTTGGACACTACATGGGCATGTGCCTTTCCATTTTGTTTTGCCCCTTCTCCCCTGGGAAGGTTGGTCATCATTCAGCTTTTCAGGGGTGGTGTTTCATTTTGGTTATGTTGCAGGGCTGTTCTTTGTCTTTGTTTTTAGGAAGTAAACCTGGATATCAGCAGTCAAGGTCAAGTGAGTGAGGTAAGCAGTGACCAGTGGACGCAACCAGTTATTGCTCGGGTGCCAAATTCTGGGGCAGCTCAAAGCATGCATTGTCTGAGCATCCATTTGTGTGTTTTAGGTGGCCCACTTGTATTATGCCTACAGGGGCTGAACCCCCTCATGGACCAGCTGATGGAGCCAGTTTATCACCCTTGAGCTGCCTGTCCCTGTGAGCCTTCCAGAAGTATTACAGGGCTCTGCGATGAAGCCTGTACCTTTTCTGTTTGAAGGTGCCATCTGGGCAGCCTTTGGCAATGGCTGAGGAGTTGTGGCGAGTCGGGGAGGGAGGGAGGAGCGAGGGTCCCCTCAAGTTTCAGTAATGCCACATCACCTTGTCTCCCCTTAACCCAGGGATACCCTGCGACGTCGGCCTCGGAGTGCGGCCACAGAGTATGAGCCAAGGACCGGGGCGTTCTCAGGAGCCGGTGAGTAGTGGAATTGTTGGGTTTTGGCTGATGTGCTGCTGAGTTCAGGCACTGATGTTTGGTTTTCTTTATTGTAGTAGACTGAGAGAGAACAGCCCTCTGAGGGCAGGAACTTCCCAGATGATGAGGTGGCCTTGTTTTGCACCTGATGAGGATTTGCATCCCTGGATATCTGAGAGCTAAGTCGAGGGCTACACCTCAGGGAGGGGGATGAGAGTGGGGTGCTGGGTCAGGACTTGGTGGGAGGGATCTTTGAATTAGCTTTGGAGTTGGGGATGTCCACGAGAGGGCCCCTTAGGCCACGTAAAGGCAAAGTCTCGCTGTTGATCGCAATGCTGAGGTGTGCAGGGCAGAGCAGTCCCGGTGCGTGTTGTGTCACTTGTCTATTGTGTGTTCTGTGTCTCTATTGTGGGCATCTTGTGTCACATGTCTTTTGCCTTACCCCTTTGAGGGGCTTATCAGAAATGCTGGGCATCATCCTCAGCAGCTCCTTTGCGTTCCTTGGCCCGACGCTGGTACCCTTGAACCTTTGACTTGCAGGCTCGGACATGCATGGGAATCGCATCTCTCTTTAGCACTATTGAGTCAGACACCTTTTACAGTCTTGTTCTGAGCTGTATTGACAGCTGTGCACTGCAACGATCCCTTATAACAGATTAGGACTTGGGAGAATGTGAGGATAGGTAGAGGATTCCAACCGTACGATTCTCGGGCGTCCATCTTTGCGGTTCTTGGCATAAGTCCTTCTGTTAAGGTCTTTTCCTGCCAGAGTTCTTTGAGCTTCATCTAGGTCATGTCATTGGTAATTCTTCTTGCTGAGACTTTCCTTTCCTTGTTGCATCCCCTTGTTTGTCATCTCCTGTGTCACAGGTGTCTGTGTGTTTGGCCTGGGGCTGCTTTGCCCTGCTACATAGTCTGGGTGTAGGTGTAGTAGGATAAGTCCTAGGGACTTGACATTTGTAATGTAGGGATTAGTTGGACTCAAGATGGTATTTCTAGATTAACACAAAATGTTTGGAGCTGCTAAGTTATGATGCAGTACTTTGACTTTTGTCATCACTTTCTTTCAGATGCAGATGGATTGAATCTGTGGCAGAGTGCCCCATACCAGGTGAGGTGGTTCCCACAGGAAGGTCAGTCACAGTTTGTCTTTGCAGGGCAAGTGTAAATGGTGACTATGTTACAGCTTTGTTCTTCATCTTTATTTGTAGGAAGTAATGCTGAAGATCAGTGGTCAAGGTTGATGGAGCGAGGTGAGCGGTGACTGGTGGCCAGAATGAGTTGTTACTGCTTGGGTATCAGTTTCTGGTGCAGCTCTAAGCATCCGTTTTTGTTTGTGCATTTTAGGTGGTCTACTGGGAAGGTGTCCCGGCCCTGGGGATGCTGGAGGCCAGGTGGGTGCAAGCTTAAGCTGTAGGTGTGGTGTACTTGAGTTGGAGCGGGGAGGCTGTGGTTTCAGTCTCTCAGCATGTTTTATTGCTTTGCTTCTCTGCAGGTGCTGCTGCTGCCCTGGGCATGCCAAGGGACAGAGGCGAGCAGGTGAGTTGGCATTTAGGTGGGGCGACTGATAGGTGAGAGGTACGTGGCAGCATGCGAAGCGTGTCCCTTTTCGCTTTGCGGGTATCGTCCGGGCCACCTCCGGAGTCGGATGGAGATTTGAGGTGAGCCTGGGCCAGTGGTGCAGAGGGAGCCCAGCCTGTGCATTTATTCTTCTGGAGGGCAATAGTCACAGTTTCTGTTTTGTTGTCTTAGGTACCACAAGTAGGTGCAGAGCCTAAGTTTGGAAACGGCCGGTGAGCGATGAGCCTCAGCAGTTATGAGGGAGAGAGGCATTGTGCAAGGGGTCACTTCTGGGACATGTCATCACAGTCTGAATTTTGTCATTATTCTCCATCTTTTGCAGCCACCCAAGTGGGCTGTGGGCCATGTATTGACATCCACGGTGCTGAAGCGTTCTTTTCTGTTGAGGATGGATTTTGTCTGCTGGTCTTCAGAGAGCTAAGTGTGGGGACTGTTGGTTGGGAGAAGGCAAAAACCTTTGGAATCACAGGAGGCAATTTGAAGTTAGCTGAGAGGAGAGGGCTGTAGTGGGCCAGGCCCCTTGGAGGTTAAGGGAGAAAGGGTTTCTCTTCAGCATCACTCGAGCCTTTGCTGGGCTGGGCAGTTCCAACCCATCTCCATGTTCTCGTGAGCTTTGCATCATTGGATTTTGAGTCTCGATGTCATTGTCCATCTTTTCACCCGAGGAGCCTGCCTTCGGGTCTGGCATGATTGCCATGGTATAAATTGTGCCTACTCTTCAGTGTAGCCACGCTTTTGAGCACTTTTGAGCATAGCAAGCACGCGGGCATCTTGCATCTTGGCCATTTGTGGGTCGGTCATGTTTTGTGATGTCACTTCAGCCTTTGGCAGCAGAATCCTTCTCTAGGGATCCCTTTGTATCAGCTGGCAGTTGTTGCCTCCTTCTCTAGGCCTACTGCACTTCTTGAGCATCCTCTTACCAGCTTTGGCACTAACTTCTCATAAGGAGTTTACCTTTTACTGTCACGTACTACTGCCGTAGAGCCTTCTTTCCTTCGGCGTCATCAGCCTCTGGCTCATCTTGCACTAGCAATCTTGGGTCCATCAGGTAAAACTGCTGGGCAGTTTCAGTTTGTGTCTATGTGATGTGGTCTGTGTCCGTTGTCTTCAGTGTCATAGGGCTTTGTGATGTCTCAGTGCTTTACAGGCATCGTTATGGGCCATATCGGCAGCAGGAGCACTTGCATACTTTCCTGGATCGGGCTTATTCTGGCATCTTTATGGTTTTGCTTTTTGAGACCAGAAGAAGTACACAAGGTGTTCCTATCCATCTTCCTTCTCAGTTTTGGTAGTATCTTTTTTTTCATGTGCTGTTCCCTTGGACTTCTGTATGAAGTGTACTAGACCCTCCTCACTGCAGTAGTTTCGTAGCTTCCGTCGCCTCAAAGCATCCTGGTCTCAAAAATTTATCTTCTGAAGCGTTATCTCAAGTCTTCATGTCATCTTTGCTTATATTTGATGCACTGTGTGTCCATGTGCCACTTATGCTTGGAGCTGCCCTGCCCTGGCACATTCAGTCCTGGCTAGTTTGAACAGTTTTAGAACTCTCCTCTCCTGTCTATGGGCTTTTGGGTAGAAAGTTTATGGGGCTGGTGTGGGGATAACTCCTAGCTGTCAGCTACTTGCAGACTGCCTCATGCTGTCTTGCAGGTCCCTGAGGCAAATTTTGATCCCTATGGTCACTGATGCTACCAATTTTCCCAGGATCTACTGTTCCACATCAAGGAGCAGCAGATGGAAGAAGATGTTAAAGCATCTTCTTTAGGGGGGAGTGTTTCTAGTAAGAGCTGCAGTCAGCGTGTAAGCTGAAGAAGGGGTGTCTGAGAGTGTGTCTGTCTGTGTGTGTTGACTGGCTCTAACCTTATATGTGTGTTGTTTTTTGCCTTTCAGGTTCTTCAGTTCATTTTAAAATTTAGAATACGAAGCACCCAGCTGGTCCTGCCCATGCTGTGGGGTCAGTCAGAGGGACACAGGGTTCCTCTTCTCCTTTGTGCTGGGATGAACTGCCTAGGGAATACCATTTCTGACAGCCCAGTCCTACCTGTGTCCTTTGGACAAGGGCAGAGGTGAAGAGGCGACTGCCAGAGTTGCTTGGGGATGATGGAGTTGTGGTGTTTGGCTGTGCCCAGAGGGGCAGGTTGGGCATTATTTGTGTGTCTGAGGACTGGGGAGCCGAGCTCTCAGTGCATTCCCAGCTCACCCGGGGGTGGGAGCTGGTGCAGGGCTGGGTGACAGCCTCTGGTTGGCCTTGGGGCGGGCCCTGGCCCCGGCACAGACACGCTGGGGTGGTTTGGGGACGCTTGGGGAGCAATGGGAGGAAAATGAGGGATGGTGCTGGGCGGAGCGATCGGCCTGTGCTCGTGTCAGCGCAGCCGTGCAGGGCACTGGGATCTGGGTAAAACTCCAGCTCTCCTGGTGTTCAGGGATGCAAGGTCTGAGGGACTGGATTTACCTAGGGCTTTTCAGGAACAAGGGGAAATGTGGTGCCAGAGCTGTGCCCTATCAGGTTGTGTTTCCCTTTGGGGACAGGGAGTCTCTGGGCTGAGGTGAGATTGCTGTGTGAGTGGCAGGGAACAGGGAGCTGAGAATTGCAGGCACTGATGGAATAATTGTCTTAGGTCTGTTTGGTTTGTGTTGGTGAAAACTGGGATTTGGGCTGGAGAGGTGCTCTTGGGAACAATGGATAGAGTACATTTGCTCCATGGATGTGTCAGGAAGGACAGGGAAGGGGAGTATTTATAAACTGTTCTCAGTATTTCATGCAAATTTGGGGTGGAGCAGCAATGCAGGTGGGTGGGTTTGGCCTGGGCCTGTCAGGACTAACCACAAAGAATCCAGCCAAGCCCCTGACCCCTTAAGGCATCTGTGAAACACTTCCACAGCAACCCAAGTCAGAAATCCAGTGATTAGGGAGGTAAAATTATAGGTAATTGCCTATGATCTGTGGGGAATTTCCTTTGGAATTATCAATCAAGGCAGGGCCTATCTTTCAGCTCTTTTCCTGGTGTGCGGTTTGCTCTCTGGTTTAAATGAGTTTGTGTGCTCCTGTTAACAAGCAGTGTGTTTTCACCCTGAAATTTGGGGTGATAGTCTTTCTTTAGCGTTTTTCCCACAACTGAATCATCCCTTCCATGAGTAGTCCATGTTGTTCTACACAGCTGCTTTGGCCGTGGGTCAGAGAGAGAGAAGGGAAATGACTTTTTAGGGCATTGAAATTTCTCCAGGCAGGAGTGGGAGGTCGTCTTCCCCCTCCCCAGAGCCCTGCAGGCGCATGGGAGTAGCTCAGTGCCAGCGCAGCTCTCTGAGCAATAACAACGCTTGGGAGGTTTGAGTGTTGATAACAGCTCTCCTGTCTCCTGGTAGCAGTCCTAGGCGGAGGAGGGGAAAAAAGGAACTTGTGTTATTCATGGAAAACTTTCTGCTGTTTCTTGTGCAGTGTTTTAGATCTTTGTATGATTTACTATCCAGTGTCTGTAGGTAGAGAATGACTTATTGGAGGTAAAAATTGAGATAATCACTAATGGAAATGGTAGGGAAAACTTTTGAAGTGAACTTGAGGTGACCTGTAATGGAGAGCATGAAGATTTTGAAGTAAACTATAGCAATCAGTTGTGCACAGGTAGGGAAACCTTTGGGGGTAAAATACAAGGTCACCTCTAGGTGAGGGAATGAACACTTGTTGAGGTAAACTGAGTGAATCAGTTGTGGAAGTATTAGTAAATTCTGGGGGTGAAACTTGATGTAACCTCCATGGTAGAAAATAAATGAATCTTTTGAGGTAAAAAGGAAGTAATCAGTGTTGGAGAGGCAGGGAGCTTGAGAGTAAACTTGAGTCTGTAGTCCAGAGAATGAACATACTGAAGTTAAATGGAGGTAGTAACTTGCAGACAGGGAAAAAATGTGGGGGTCAAGTCTGAGGTAATCTCTAGGGGAGACAACATTTTTGAGGTAAACTGAGGCAGTCACTAGGTGACAGGCTGGACAAGTTTTGGGGGGTAGAAATTAAAATGACCTGTTGGGCAGAGAATGGACATACTGAGGTGAATATCAGGTAATAAGTAGTGGACAAGTAGCAATAATTTTGGAGGTGAAAGCTGGGGTGATGTGTGGCAGGGAGAGCGTACATCCTGAGGTAAAGTGAGACAGTACTGGAAAGATAGTGAAATATTTCAGGGTAAAACTTGATGAAATCTCCAGGATAGAAAGAGAATATTTATAGGTCAAAAAGAGTAAATAGTTAGTGGGCAGGTAGGGAAAATACTGGGGGTAAAACCTGAGGTTATCTCTAGGGGGAGAGAATGAACATAGTGAGGTAAAAATCAGGCAATGACTAGTGAATGTTAGGGCAATTTTGGGGGGGTAAAACTGGAGCTAATCTCCAGAGTAGTGAATGAATACTTTCTTGTAAAAAAGAAGAAATCAGAAGTGCACAGACAGGGACAGCTTGGAGGGAAAATCTGAAGCAATCCCCAGGGAAGAGAATGAACAGCATGAGGTAAACTGAGGTAGTCACTTGCAGAGACACAGTGAAAATTTTGGGGATAGACACTGAGACATTCTGGAGGACAGAGAAAATTACTTTTGGGGGTAAAAATGGGATGATGGGTAGGGCAAAGCTTGTGGGAAAAACTTGAAATAATCTGTAGGAAAGAGCATGAGCATTTTGATGGAAAAATGAGATATTTATTCTTTGCTTCCCTTTGGGATAACTTAATCTGCACCCTTCCATGAGCAATTCCTTGGCTTCTCCTGGAGAAAACCCCCATGGCAGAGGCAGTGTGCAAAGGAGCCCAGAGCTGTGCTTGGAGCAGAGAGTGCTGAGAGCTGCGTGTGCCTCTGCTGCCCCAGGCTGGCAATATCCCCATGGAACAGACTGGGCAAATGGCATTAGAGGAAGCACAATCCCTTCCTGGAAGAGGTTTTCTCCTGTGCAGATCAGGCACGGGGCAGGAAGGGAACTTTGGAGATCAGCTGCTTTCCCCCAGAAAGCATCACTCACACCAGCATGGATGACATGACCTGTGCCCACTGCTCACCATGCACCTGGCCAGAATCAAGAGCAAAGGTGGGTTTGGGTGTGAGCACTTGAAATAACTTTGAAAGAGAAGCAATCACCTTTTGCTGCTTTTTTCTTTCTTGCAGATGCTGGGATTGCCTCTGGGCACATGTGCTGAGCTCTCCCTGCAGGGAACTGTCAGCCCTGAATGCCTGTGCAATAACTGCAGCTGCCCAGGCAGACACAGGAAACTATTCCACACATGAAATTGCCATGACCCAAGGCACTCCTGGAGAGAGAGTGTAGAGAGTTAGAGCACTGATCCTGCTCCCTGCTTTCCCAGTAGTGCATGAACATGATTTCATCCTGATCCTGAGAGCTCCAAGGACAGTAACAACTGAGGTGCCACTGATGCTGCCACTTTTCTCATGGGCCTGGCCCAGAACCATAGCCCAGCAGGGGTCTGTGGGAGCAGTTCAGTTCCCCCTCCCTTCCTGCACTCTGGGCAGTTCCAGGAGCCATCTGATCCCTTTCTGAGGTTGCCACCACAGCCTAAGCTCCCCCCCCCACTGGGCCATGATGGCATCTGCATTCCCAGAGCCAGCGAACGGCTCCAGCCCTCGCACCACTGCCGCACATCAGGCCCGGCCAGGGGAGCTGAAATAAAGCCTGGAACTCTCAAGGGTAAACTGGCACCACAACCACAAACCTCCCTCAGTTGAGAGTAAAGAGGTGTCCCTGTATTTACACATGTCCAGGAACAATACTCCTCTAGAGCAGTCGTGGATTTACTTTTTTATCAGTTGAACTGGCACTGCTGCCACCTGATGCCATTAAATTCTCCATCCCCACAATCCCTGGTTCCCCTTGGCTGTGGGGTTTTTGCTGTCCCACAGTGAGTTAGGAGGGATCTCTGGCCAGCCTTGTTGCCCAAGAGCATTCAAAATCCTAATCCTCACTTCTCTGACTACTGAATACCTTAAACGCCACTCTGCGTTGTGCAAAAAAGTGCCTTGGTCCCACTGGGAACTGCACATCTCTAACAGCTGTTCTCAGTTATTCCAACTGAGTAAAATAATTATTAAGGAAAAGAGGAACCAGTTAAACCTAACAGCTTTTGCCTGATGTTTTCCTCAGGAATGAGTTAGGAGCTCAGTAGCAAGGCCCTCAGACAGGCACAGTGTCTGATATAAACTATATCTGTGCACACATAAAAAATAGGTTATATATAAATAGATAGCTATATGCCCTAATATATAATACATATTTATATTACAGAGTTATGTAAGGCATAAATATCTGCCCTACATATAACCAAAAATATTTATCACCAACTACCTCTAAATTACCCCCTGACCCCTGATGCTAGGAATGTAACATTTTTAGGGATCCTAAAATCAAACAGATGCAGGAAAGTAAACCATGATTTTATCCCATTAATTCCAAGATGTTTTCCTGGATGTGTGCTGCTGCGTCTGTTTTTCTGTAAGATCTTGTGCCTTATCCCTGAAGTGCACTCAGAATTGTCAGGATCATGAAATCCATTTGGGATTTTACTGTTGCTGCAGTATCCAGTGAGATGAGTTTTTTCAAAATTATTTCTCTTGGACCGAGCACATCTCCTCAAGTTCCTTCTCACTTTCTGCATCCTGGAAATGCAAAAAGGGAAAAGATCAATGTACAGCTCAAGTGAAACAAATAAAAAGCATCATTTCCCTTCTTTCTCTCCAACCCCAAATCAGTTTTTAAGCATATCATGGAATCCTGGAATGGTTTGGGTTGGAAGGAGTCTTGAAGCTCATCCAGTTCCACTCGCTTCCACTGGGCCAGGCTGCTCCAAGCCCCGTCCAAGCGTGAGTCTGAAAAACCCCAAACAAGTCCCAGATCTAGACAGCCCACTGGAAGAAAACCCAAAATTAATTAGAGCAGCAGAGCCTGGCTTCAGTCTGGCACTTCTCCTTGACAGCACGCAGAGCTGAACGGAGTGGTCAGGGCACACTCGAGGGCAAACTGGGAGAAATCACGGCGGGGTCTGCCCTGGGATGGAGACCCAGCGCCGTCCCGCTCGCCCCCCCTCCGGCCCCAGGGTGGGTCGGTCCCCTCAGCGCGCGCCCCTTCGGCCGGGCTCGCCCACTCTCCGTGAAGAGGGGCGGGAGAGGGGGCTAAGCAGAAGCTGCGGAGACAGGATCCCCTCATGCCGCTTCTCACCGTTGAAGTCCCCGGTGTCGGCCACCACCGTGGTGTGGTGCTTGAGCTGGTCCAGCGCCGACTCCACCTTCTGCCGCTTCACGGGGGACACCGACACGTCCGCGGCTCCGGGGGACTCGCGCGCCCAGGAGGGACGGTACGTGCCCGAAGGGCACCGGCCCGCGCGCTCCCGCCGCCCGCCGCCAATCCCAGCCTGGCTGGGCGGCAGCGGCCAATCAGGAGCGCGGACAGGAGACGGACGAGGCCGCGGGAGGGAGAGCGATTCTGATTGGCTGGTTCGTGAGGGCCGGGCGGGGGTTCGCCTTGGCGACCGTGACGCCGCCATCGTCCCCGACGGAGCGTATCGGGGGAGTCTCCGGGCCCCGAGATCTCTCGGGCCCGGAACCTCCTGTCCCCGGAGTCTCCGTGTCGCCAGAACCCCCGGCAGTCTTCCCCGCGGCCGCTACGGCGCCCGACCCGCCCCTGAGCCACCCGTCCCTCGTGGCCGCGCGGGGCCCGGGCGCGGCCGGTGCCGCAAGGTGGCGGCGGGCAGCCCCTGAGGGAGGCGGCCGTGAGGGAAGGCTCGGGGCCGCGTCGGTGGTGCCCCGCTGCAGGAGCTGAGCGCTCTGGGCTCCCTTCCCCGCCGTTGTGGCAAGGTTCGAAATGGTTTATCGAGTGCAGCTCCAGGCGCTGAGAGAGCCCTCGGCCCAGTAAGGCAGGTGTTTTGGGCTCGTGGTTCGCCTGAACTTTATTTAGGCTGTAAAAGAGGTGATCTTGTTAGTGTGGGCCCACTTGGAAATTGTACTCTCCAAAACATCTACAGAAGGAATTACCAGTTATTTCAGCTGGGTAATTTAATTGTTAAGGAAAAGAGAAGACAAACTTTTGCTTCTGGAAACAGGATGGCTCTTGGCTGGAAATGTTGGAGAATCCGTGTAACAGGCTCCTAGTCATGGGGTTATGCTGTTCCCTCTTTCTGTATGGTTCCACTTGGGACAGCTGCCACAGTCGTTCCCCTTCCAGAGAGGCAAGAATGTGCTTTTGTGCAGCCTTCTCATGCTTTGCCCCTATTCTTAAGACACAGCTATCCAGGCCGTAACATCCTTCCTGTTGAATGTCAGTCCCCAAACCCAAAAGGAAATGTGTGGTTTCAGACATTCTGCTGAGTTTCTGAGACTCTCAGTGACAAAGCATTATGAAAACCCAGTGAAAGAGACGGAGATGGAGTTATAACTTAACTATTTTAATAAATCTTGTACAGTGCATGGTTATATCATTGTCTCCTTCGCTCAGTTACATCAATGTACAGTACTTTATAGCAGTGTCTGCAGGCAGTACAAACAGAACAGATGCACAGCTCAGTCGCGTGGAAATTTGTAAAAGTGGCCTCTGCAATAAGGTCTACTGAGCTATTTGTTTTAGGAAGTGCTCCTGTGGCTCCCGGCTTTACAGAGCTGTCATGTACACTCCTGTTAAAATCCCAGATAACCGTAATTCCCTGTGATTTGCTTTCCTCTACACCCCAGGACTAGAAGATGGTGTGTTTCCTAGCTCAACATTCGTTTTTATTTTCATTTTAGAAACTTTTTCGCCTCCCGTGCTTGCCATCCTGCCTCCCATCTCCACCCTAATCCGGAGCCAGGGCTTCTCAGGAGGATTGTCCTCTTCATCCCTCCCTGACAAGGTGAGTGCCCTTCTCAGATCCTAGCAGGGCTGTGACTAAACCCAGGATCCTCCCCTGCCTGCACCCTAATTCTGCTGGTGAGAGCAGTGTCCTGTTTCAAATGAAGAAAACAGATTATCCATTGGAGACGCTTAAGAATGAAGCCAAAACTAAGGTGCACTGGTGTTCTCAGTTTTAGACATGAGCTCCCCAGATGCTGTTTTAAAGCTTTTTCCATTAAATGTGCAATGACAGGCACAAATTTGGACGAAGACTCAGCATGTGCTGAGAGAGAAAACCCAGCTGTCCCTGGGCTGTGGGCAGCTCTGGAGCTCTGTGTGCTTCACTGCTTTGCAATCAGATTGGTCTGTCAGTCAAACAGAGCTAGAAATGCAATGTGCCAAACTTGCTGTGGACAGGAACTACGCTGCTTGCTTGAGTTTTGAAATGGTGAGTAAATTTTGGAAGCATAATCACTTAATTCTGCTTCTAGGGAGAGGGATTTTCCTCACCCCTATTTACAGATTGCTATATACAAATGCACATAACTTTATGAAGGAAAACGGGAAGTAAAGAGCAACACCCTGTGCTAAATTAGAGGGGTTTTTTTCTTGTGGCCATTTAATTTGCGTTAAACCTGCCTTTCCCAGTGTGCTTTGGGGTTTCAGCTATTTGGGAATCATTTCAGCTGACTTTTTGCAGTGAAAACGTGAAGATGGGGACAAGTGACCAACACCCTGGGAAGGGCTGTGGGTGTGCCTGGGTCGGGAGCAAACGGTCAGGGCTTATCTTCTCCTGGTTTGAGGCCCGGTTTGGCAACACCACCACAACATTCCAGTGCAGGATCCGTGCCCCAGGGAAGGGCTGCACAGCTGCCCCGAGCCCCAGCCTCTGCATCAGCAGCGGTGGGCGGGTGGAACTCACCTATTTCCAGATTCAAATCCCTTTGTTTGTCACTCCTGCTCATTTCTAGGCACTGAAAGCTCATTTCAGCTGTTCAGAGATAGCACTAGCTGGTCCATGGATTTAAGGAAGCAGCCAGACTTTGGGAATGTGTGTTGCCATTCTAGCCTTGTCCAACGAGGGGGCACAGGGGGACAGGACAAGGACAGGCAGTTGTCACCAGCCCTCGTGGGCTGCAGGGGACACCTGCACTGAGGAGGAAATGGAAATGGAAATAGAAAGGGTTAGGTTGCCCAGAGAGGTCATGACTCACCATTCCTGGAAGTGTCCGAGGCCAGGTTGGACAGGATTTGGAACAACTTGGGCTTGTGACAGGCATTCCTGCCCATGGCAGGGGGGTGGAATGGGATGAGCTTTAATGTCCTTTCCTTAAACCCAAACCATTGCAGGGTTCTAAAGCCTTATTCCTCTGCTCCAGGCTCCAAGCCTTGAGGCTGGCCTCTCTTGTGCTGTGTGCCACGCCTGCTCTGCCAGGGGAGAGTGGGGAGCAGGGGACAGCCCTCGGAGAAAAGCTTTGGGGGTCTTTTTTTGCTTGAAGCCAGCCCTTGTACATCCAGCCCCGTGTGAATCCTGCTCTGATCGCATGCACGGAAAATTTCAGTATAAAATATATCGTTATTAAAAAAATACTTCATGCAAAATTAAAACACCTTTCCCAGTGGGACATGGTCTTATTGTCAACCCTTCCCAACAGTGTTCAAGGAATTGTCACTCTGATGGCAGCTGGACCCCAAGGGGAGCTCTGCTGCATCTGGCCTGGGCCAGGAATCATTGCTTTCATTCCCTTTTTTTCTGCACTACTTAGGGCTAAGAGCTGAAATAAAGCAGAGAGACTTTAATTTGCAGAATCAATCCTTTCCTGGCGGCGCTTCGTGATTTCTTGGAGCTCCGACTCCCCTCTGCTTTTCTGGAATGGAAACAAAACAGGCAGTTTGGATTTGAACTTCAAGCTGCAGTTAAGTGACAGTATTTAATTAATGCTGTAAAAGTAGAGCTAGTTTCAAAGAGATAAGTGATATCAGTAAAAAGCAGATTAATTAGTGGAAACAGGGGGATCTTACAGATTTGCTCAAAAGACACTTCGGAATTTTTACGTGTGTTTTATTGCTGGTGTAGGTTTGGTTGCATTTTTTTTCCCCACAATTGTATTTTTTAAAATGCCTGTTTAATGAGCTATCTGACGCTGCTGGTACAGCCCCCATTCCAGCAGGAATTATCCAGAAAAATGCTTACCTCCAGCTGGTTTTTCTCCACTGTGATCTTGCTGTAGACTCTGTTTCCCTCATCACCGCACACCTTCTTCAGCTCCTCTCTGTTGAGGGAGAAGAGCTGAGCTCCGGTGAGGATGCCCACGTGTTCCACGGTCCTGGGGAGACACAAAGTAGGGAGGTGACGATTGTGCTGCACGTGGCCTCGTGCCAGAGGTGAGGAGTTGGAGATGGGAGGCCAGGAGCTGCAGTGGGACCATATCACGGGGCCCTGGGGCTGTTCCAAGGTGGCAGCTGCAATTCCAGTAGCATTTCAGGCCTTGGATTTAGTTAGTTAACTGTTTATCTCCAAGAAAATATTTATACCAGAGAAAGGGAGTGACTTTGGGCTCTGAACATTCTGGTTATAGAGCCTGGATTGAACAGGGTTGAAATCTAATTTGCAACACAGGCTCTGTAAGTAAATCCAAGTGGCTTGTCCCAGGTGAGATGGTGCCGGTGGCCTCCCCCGCTCCTTCTCCAGGGAAGGACGAGCATTGCACGTGGCAATAGGGCAAATCTTACTCTTTGCTGAATGACTTGGCCTCCAGCCAGGCTTTGACTTCTTCAGTGCTGGATTCAAAGGTGAGGGGCACGAAAACTTGCTGAGGCTTTTCCACTTTGAAATTCCTGTGGGGAGGCTGAATTTTATTGTTTGTGATCTTCTTTAGCAGCTCGTCGTTCAGCTCATCCGTTTGGTGAATAAGTTCTGTAGAAACAAGTAGGGAATGAAAGCAAGTCTTCAGTCAAAAATGCCATTAAATGTTTGTGGGGAAACTGTAAGGCAGATGGGGATGTGGCTCAACATTCTTATTTAAATTCAGCCCAGAAAAGTGATTCCCATTTTCCTGTGCCCCTGTGTTGCCATTTATTTTGCTCCCATCACCCCTTGGCTGTTGCCTGATGTGGAAGCACAGTTCTGTGAGAATCTACAATTGGAGGTTTGGAATTGAGACCTTTTCAGTCCTCTCTGCTGCTTCTAGTCACTAATTTGCTGATCGCAGAGCTCCAGGTTTTGCTCCGCAACAGAACGGAAGCGGCAGGAAGCACAAACTGGGAATGAGCAACACACTCATGATGGGATGAGCTTGAAGGTCCCTTCCAGCCCAGGGCATCCTGTGCTTCTGTGAAAACTCCAGTGACTCTTCATCCAGTATCGCTTTCCCCATGAAACTCCTGAAGACTGTGGAGAATAACTCAGTGATACGAACAGATTTGTGTCCTTGTATTGTGGGGCTTCCTGTCGTCCCAGAAGGGCTCCTGCTTCCAGGAGTGGACAGGGTGGGATAAGGGGTGAGGTGAGCAGGGCCCCAGATCTCTCTCCTGCTCTGTGAGCCCCACAGCACGTGCAGGGTGAGGGAGTGATGCGGATCTCCTGTTTGGCCGGGAATTCTGTGGAACCACATGAAGGAAGCGGCCAGGCGGGCACTGTGTGTGTGCCGGGAGATGAGCAAAAGGAAGTGAGAGAAAGGGATTGACCTGAGCTGTTCCTTAGACACACTTAAACATTTTGGAAGAGAAAGGAAACTCTCTCCTTGGGAGGAGGAGGAGGAGGAAGTTAGAACTGGAGGAAGGAGGCATGGGGTGATCACTTATTGCCCTGCTCGGCCCGGGCCGCCCGAGAGCCCCGGCGGTGTCACAAGCCCCAGGGCTGCTCTCTTGGCTCTTGTCCTGCCTGGAATGGCCTCCAGACACAGTGCTGCTGCATTGCTGTGATCAGTAAAAGGTGCAGGGGAGCCCCTTGGGCAGGTCTGGTCCCCCGAGCGCCCAAACCCAGGGGAGCCCAGAGTGGGACACACACGTGCGTTCTTTGGCGTCCTGTGCAGAGTGGCGCGACAACATCTCACTGCCCCACTTATCCCCGGCGTAGCTGGCAGGCAGCTTGTGGGTTGGGCTGGATGGGCCATGGCCCCTGGGGCTCAGGTCTCCTTTGTACCTCTGGTTAGACTGGTTAGAAAGGGAAAGAAAAGTAAGAATTTTTTTTGGTCGTTTTTAATTTTCTTAAGCTTTCTGCCTCACACCCACGGAGGGACAAACTGCCGTGTTCTCCTTGTGCTGATGTGGGGCTGGGGAGACCTCAGGTGGAGCTGCATGGAAGAAGTTAATTTCTGGGAATGAAGAACCCAAAGCAAAGTCTGAAGTTTGCGCAAGGGAATTCCTAGTTGTGCCAAACGTGTTCGATCTCATTGGAAGGCAGAGCCTCACTGCTCCGTAGCTGGGATGTGAAGCGGGACCACTGCCAAGGGCCTGGAGCGGACTGGAAAGTTTTTTGACGTTTTGATTAAACTAGCAGGGATTTATCCAGAAGCCTGCTGGGCCGCCTTAGGCTTTGCCCAAACGCTGCAATACCAAAATGGGGAAGCAATTCCATGCTTCCCTAGGGTGTTTAGAACACTCCAGCTCCACGTTTCTGCAGTGCAAGTTGCAGTATTCAGTTAATTCTCACTTAGATGGTGTTTCCATCTGCCTCCACTCCAGTAACGTGTTCCTGGTGCTGAACTGAACTGGCTGAGGGAAGTGTCCATCTTTAATTTAACCCCCAAGAAAAATCTTGATGTGGAAAAATATGGAAAGCAGGAGGCTGGTGCACAAATAGGAAGGATAGGCCTTATTTGGGAAGACGATCGTAGCAAAATGTGAATTTTATCATAGGAGACTCAGGAATCTCCTGGCTTTGTCTACTTCTGAAGGTCTGTCCTGATTGGTGCATAGTATCCTAAGAAATCAGGGAGGTCTAATGCCAACATTATTCCCAGAGGCAGATTGTGCCCTGCAGCTGATACCAGTCAGGTATTACCTGACTACAGACCTGTTTGAGCTCTTCCAGTTTCACCACATCCAGGATATTGTACGGAACATAACCGGCCTGCCCACTCCGGTTGAGCAACTTCCACCACTGCTTATTATCTTCCAACACCTGAGAGAGGGACAAAAATAAATCTGCTGTGGGAAAATGGGATTTCAGGCATAAACAACCAGGATATAGCGGGGCCGAACCATCCAAAAGGTGAAGTTGCCAGAAGGACATCACTGAGGCCAGGAGCTCTAATCAGATCTGTTGCTCTCAGATGCAATCCAGGACTGAAACTTTTCCTGGAAAGCATCAGAATGTATCGTAAGGATGAACAGGAGAGCACCTCTGCGTGCTGAAGAACTCATAGTTCCTACATAATGTCCCTGTTTCTCCAGACCTTTTTTTCCTAATGACTGAGTTTCTGATGTCTTTTTGCATTAAAATAAATAATTAAATAAATAAAAAGCCACATTTTGCAGAGAAACCTTTTCCTCAGGTCACAGATCAGTGTCAGCCCAAGTCACGTCCCACCTTGTCCAGCTGCCAACAGTGCTGCAGTAAGAGAAAGGTTATGAGAAAGGTGCTTTTCAGAGAAAACAAATCCTCGTGGAGGAGGAAGTGGTGATAAGGAACCGACCCAGCGGGGGATGAGCAGGGCTCTAGAGCGAGTTGTTGTCCTCCCTCCTCACTGTGGTTAAAATGGGACCGATGTCTTTGAGCTGAGGAAATGACACAACACAGCACAGGCAGCCTGCTCCAGCTTTGGGTTTGAGCAAAGCTTTGTGTCACTGCTGAGATACCACCAGGGAAAATGGAGTTGGTGCTTGTTGCTATCCCGAGCTCTCTCCTGCCCCTGGGGGACACACCTTTTCCAGGAGCGGTCACGTACCTCCAGGATTTCATCCTTCAGCACCGAGAGCTCACTGGCGTTTCGCGCGGTGAAATCGTAGCGGATTTTGGCAAATCTCTTGGGCACAGCCACCCCCTGGGCCTCGAAATTCCTGCAGAAGAGAAGTGGCCTGAAGTTCATTAACCTGAGCTAGACTGTTGGAAGGACTCTGTGTGGAAGCTGGAATTGTATTAGAGGACCATCATAAACTAAAAATATATGTGACAATGTGGCCAGATTGCAATGAATCTAAAGACAGGACAGGGTTGGCTCGAGCTCACAGAGCTGCTGCCTCCAGTGTAAACTAACCGCCTCGTGAAAGCAAATGGTTTTTCACAGACATTATTCAAATAAAAGGGGAAAGGGGAAAAATAACCCAACCAAGAAAAAAGGAAGGTTCCCATTAGCAAAAAAAGCCTACATGAAAAAGTGAGGTTGTGAGCTATGGCCGAAGGGCCGAGTTTGGTGCTGATTCTCAATCAATTCAGCAAATGACAGTGCATTGATGCAACTGTTTTTTTAGTCAAATTTAGTCCTGATTCTTCACAGTAATTTGCCTCAAGAAAATGAGCCCCATATCCTTTGGTGAGTTCCCTGTTGGCTGAGGCCCAGACCTTCAGGCCGTGACTTCTCAACATACTTGCAGTGAGACTGGCTCCCTCTTAATTGCTTCTTTTTGAAGTATGGTTTGTCACTATCATCCTGCTGAAGATGAACAGGGCTGGTGTCTCATCTTCATGTATTCTTCCCCCTCCTCCCCTCTCCTTCTTTTCCCCTTTTTCACCTCTAAATAAATTTCTTCAAGGCGATTTAACCCTGGGATAGTCTAATCCACTTTAGTCCTTCGTGGTCCACCCTCAGATAGATGTGTTGGCACAGAAGAAGTAAGGGTGTTCCTTTAGGATCTGATACTGTAATAAAGGGAAGAGAAAGATGAAACAGGCATTTCATGTTTGTCTGTTTTCTCTCCATGTCGTTTCGTGAACATGTACTCACACTTGGCCAAGAGTAGTGCATTCAGACACTGAATATGAGTGTTGAAGAGGGGACTGAGAAGGAAGAAGCTTAGTGTTCTGCAATAGGAATTATGCTTTGGGGATTTTACGAATTGTTTCCCTCTTTTTCACCATCATGCTCTTCTTGCACACTTCCTTGTCTTTTGCTATTGAGCGAAAGTCTGGAGGCTCAGAAAGCCCAAGTTTCATCTGAGAAAGATTTCCTGTGTCAGAGAGAACGGAAGGGATTCTGTTTCCATCCTTTCATGCCAGGAAGGATGAACTGCCTGTATCAGGAGGTGCCGAATTGGTTCTGGGTGCTGCTGTAGCTCACAGAATTGCAAGACCCAGTGCTGCAGGAGTTCAAATAACAGACCGGTGGAAAGGCTCAGGGGCCACAAGCTGTGCTGCATCTCTCATGGACTTGCAAGGAACCTCTCCTTTGGTGTCTGTGCAAGTGCTGGCTGATGTGGGCACTAGGATTGCTCTTTTAATCAGGCAGCTCCAGTACCTTTCAGAAAAGAATTTTCATGGCACATCATGAGCCATTAATCTCTTGACTAACCATAACATTTCCTTACTCCTTGGTTTTACAGCATTACTCAAACACTGACATTTGTCATTTCACCAGCCATCTCCCTTGACCTCTAGCATCAGGCACTTGCAGGGGGAAGGATCTGGTCTCACAAATATTTTCATACTCTGATCTCTGTGATTTATTAACCATGAAGTTTTGCCTTCAGAACTCAAGATGCCATTTCAAATAATTTCATGTGCAAAAGTCGAGTTATTGGGCAAAAGGGATCCTTGATAGCTGGGTACAAAGGACAGCAGGACTGCTGTTGCTGTTTTCTTTTCAACTACTGTGCTTGCTGTGTGACCTTGAGGAAATAGGTTCACTGCAGCTTTATGGTTCCGTTTTTGCATAGGGAAAATAAGGGCAGTGATAATTGCTTTCAGTTGTAAAACACTTCAAGATTTATGGAATATGAATGATTCTTACTAAGTGAAAAGTGTTGCAAAGCTGGCTTAGTTGCACACTGTGCTAACAAAATCCCGTATCAGCCTATTGACCCCAGCCTGAAACACTCATTAAAGTTTATAGGACATTTTGGTGGATGAGTTGAGGCAGTTGTTCTGCTGGAAATATCATACTGAAAGCACTTTTAAATCCATCATCCGCTTTGACTTTTTTCTCTATTAAAACTAAACACAACTGCTTGCTCTTTCCAGTTTTCTTAGTTTAGTTTTTGATGGGTAAGTACTCACTGTTAACTCAGCTTGTACCCCCATGGCATCTGAGACATTACAGTTCATTCTAGTCATAGCATAAACACACAATAGCTGTTGTACTGAGACAAAAAGAGTTATAAAACATGTAAGATATCCAATGGACTGGTATTAACTATCAAGTTGCATGGTCACTTTTGAATGTCAAATGTTCTTTTTATGGATACTGCATTAATTTAATTTGTGCTTAAACGTTAGCTAGGCTAGACATTGGTGTCTGAAAAGTTTACATATTTTTCCAATGTCAAAATGTGTAAATTTAGTATTAAAGAAACAAAACATATTTACTTGTACTAGAGGAAAAATACTTTCGTAGCAAAGAAATTAACTGAGGTGCTCTTTAGAAATAGGTCTGGCTTGCTTACAGAATTGTTGCTTATGCAGTAAAGCAGATCTACAGATGTTTTCTTTTTTTCTTCCAGATAAAACTTGGATTGTTTGAAAAGTGGGGAGATATTTCACCATAGTACAAAAGAAGATACAGAAGAGGAGAGCAGAATGAGAGCTTTGCAAGTGCCACATGCCTGCAGCCTGCTGTCTTTAGCGATGCTGTTCCTTCCAGTCACTGGAACGTCAAAACAAAATATCCCAAGACTGAAGCTTTCCTATAAAGGTAAACTTTTCAGTAGTTTTTCTGATTCTGGCACTTTGGTTTCGATGTGATACTGCCAGCAGTTCTTTTTGTATTACTAACCAGGAAATACATAATAGAAGCCTTAAAGATGGATGAATTCTGCCTCGGGGCAGTATTAAAATCTGGGTTTTTTGTTGTGTCGGGGCACATGTTTCTGAAGTATAAATGTCTTTTAAAAGTATTATTTCTGTTTGCTCCAAGAGGATGTTAACAGAGTATACATAAATTAGAGGGGAGTGGTCCTTGAAAGGCTCTGAGGTGCATTGGAGACATTCCTGTGTGGCTGGTGTGGATGATGTGACACATGGAGGACATTCACACCTTCCTACAGCATCAGAGAAAGTTGAGAGCGCTGACTCAAGTGTTTCAAGGGGACTGACATTTATTTTTGTAATAATTCTTTTTCTATCACTAAGTGGGTATGTTAAACTCTTCATATGTGGTTTTCTTTCTCCTTGCCTCTTTGGATCACAAAAGCGTGATTCTCTGCAGAATTTCTTAGTCTTGTGTGTAGTTCTTGTTAAGAATGGTACCGTCTGAGGGATTTCAACACAGACATATTTATGTATTAATGGCCAATTTTTTAAAGAAGGTGGATTTCTTTTTGCTTTGAATGTACAGTACACCTCCACAGGCACAGAGATGTGTCACTGACACTTCCTTCTTTAGTGAAAACAAATGCTCTCCAGTTAGTTATGTTTCAGCTATGTCAGCACCTTGCCCTTAGGGGAGCTATTTCTGCTCTGTTTTTCAAACTTATGTCTTCCTATGCATTGCAGAGTTACACTCAGGATGGTGTGATGGGACAGGCTGTAGAGCCTTCATCGGGGCTTATGATATGTTTATCATGAGTTTAACACCCAGAGAAATGTATTGAGTAAGCAGAATGACATGCTATTTATTTACAAGCTTCTCTTTTGCTAGCTTTGCATGCCACTGTGCATGCTATTCCACTGTGTATATAAATGTGTTTGGATGTGTTTGTGCGAGAGAGACAGAGGAAGCAAGATCAAGGGATCTTGACAACATTTTTATAAATTCAGGGAACAGTTGCACTCCCTGAAGCCAATGCATACAGAAACTGAAAGAGCTGACATGAGTTATGAAAGTTAGCAGTAAAACCCTCCTGACATACAGCCGGCCTTCTCACAGCTAGGCCTTTTGAGCTAATTCCCAAAAGCAGCATATACCATATGGCCATGGCATTTACTGTGGATTTGACACTCACGATTAGTGAATTCCTCTCAACTTCAAAAGCAGATAGCCTTTGGCAAAATCCTGATGGATGCCTTTGGCAGGTAAAGAGGGGGAGAAAGAAAAATTAGTGAGGTCAACACAGGGGAAAAAAAATGGCTGAAATCTTAGTTTAAAATAGTGGCAGAGACCTGCTGGGAACAGTTGGGAAAATGCCTGAGCTTGTTTAAAAAGACAGTGAGCAGATGATTGATATTTAGGCCCTGACCCAAACTTTTATTAGCAACTTTATAAACCTTTCAGTTTGGCTTGAGGGATACCGTTTCCTGTCCAAACTTATTCACCTATATCCCTGTAGGGGGGGAAAATCAACAACAGATACAGATGCAAAACAGCACATAAATCTTAGTTTTGAGAGCTGTGATGGAACTGAAAAGTCAGAAGAAAGAGAATTACCAGAATTTATTGTGCCTTGTCTTACTTTCTTGGGGGGTTGGAAGGTGTATATTTTTCCACATGGAACAAGAAATAATTTAATGCTGTTTTTTCACATTTATGTATTGTAAATGATTCCAGTATGGCTTATCATAATTAAACTATATTTTGCGTGTTGACAACAGAATATCAGATGTACTGAATATTTAATATAGTTGTGAGAATTAAGTCTACCTTCCTCCCCCCAAATCTTTCAAACAAAACAATTCCAAGGTTTCTGAGAATAAGATGTAGGAGAAATGAACTGGTTTTTTGCCAGTTCTCATAAAATTGTTAGTCATGTCACTGACAAGTCCTGGCATCTCTGTTCTTTGGAATTCATACTTGAACTCTCATGAAGAGGAGAATACAGGGCTCTTTTCCTTCTTTATGGAAAACAGATGAGAACTGGCCACATCAGGCAGTTCCAAAAACCTGGTCACATGTGTCTTTGAAGGGAAGGTTTCATCTCCTTTCAGGTGCAATGTGCTTATGGCATAGCTCCATCTTCCCAGAAGAGCTGAGCATTTGCTGGGGCAGGAGAGCTGGAAGTAAGCGGGACTTTGCTCTGCAGTTACTGAAGCTTCCAGTTGCATCAATCAGTGGTGGATGGAGGAAGAGGGAGAGGGTAGGGTGGTTAAAGATGTGTCTATAACTGCAGGAGTGCTTCAATAAACCACAGCATGTCAAAGCTCCTTTGTGTTCAAACAGCAATTGAAATTTTAGACCTTCTCTGAATGGCAGTTATAGGTTTCCTTCTTCTCAAGGTTGTCATCTTAACGAATGGGAATCTGTGCAGGAAATGTTAAGATATTCCAGTGAGTGATGTTGGGATCAATGTAAAGTCATACAATGGATTTCCTTTATTGTTTGTCCCAGTCTAAAGATGTGTTCTAAAAAATTGTGCATGTATAAAACTAAAACTACACACAAATCAATTAAAATATGTTGTAGTACAGAATCAAAGTCATATATTTTCCACCTGTGTTAACCGAATACACTATGATCTTTAATCACATATCTCATCCTTTCACATTTTCCCTGATCCATTAGTTGAAAAATTCTCTTATTCACTCAGACTTAACGTTTAGATACTCGTTCATGTCATTACTATCCCAGAAATTGTCACTCCTCTTGTGATGTTTTTAGGGTGCTCTCACTCCATATACCTTACTTATTCAGTGTATCTTAGATACTTCTACAAGATTGAGGTGCTTTTACTATTACAGCTTTACTATTAGGAGAAGGTAACAAACTGTCTTCTAATAGAAGATTATGATCTTTAGAAAACCAGGGGATGATTTTGAGTAATATTCCATATTTTGACTCTCTTTGCCCAGTACTGCTTTCAGTCTAAGACCAACAGTGTGTATTTATCACTCATTTTCATGTAGCTGGAGATAACCTGTGACCTTCATCCAAACTGCAGAACTCCACAAGCACAGAAGTGATATTCAGCTTCCCTAAGCAGCACGTCCTTGTTGTCTGCTGCCTCATTTAACATCCTCATTCCAACCTCTAGAGCAGATGCAGAAGGTTTTCATATACCAGTGTAATTCATTAATGTCATTTTCAGGACAGCATCAGTTCTGTTACTAAAGAATGGAAGGCTCAGTGTCCTAATTCATGTATGTTTAATTCATACAGTGTAGACAGTCTTGTTTCTGTTTGATCTTCTGAGTAATAATTTTTCCTAATTCATTGGGAGGTCCTTCCATAAATATCGTGTGTGTGTCTTTTTAGATTTTACTTCATAGGGAGAAGTAAAGAATAGCCAGACCAGAAGGTTGATTGCCTTCTGAGAAAAAGAAGAAAAAAAAGCAAATTTTTCTCAATTTGTGGCTATCCTAAAATTTTCCTGCCGAAAGAGAGAATCCTAATTGCAAGTTTAACCCTATTGATTTGATTTACTTGGCTGCTTTTCATGGACATTTTAGTAAGTGTAGTCTGTGTTCTCAGTGAATGCATTTATATTACAAAAGTGTGCACCCTAGTTTCTTGGCTGGGGGGCATGCCCTAGCCCAGATTTGGACATTGTCACCAGTGACATCCACAAACATCTATCATTCCCGTGTGGGAATGTGGCCATTCCCCAGAGCAAGCCATGCTTACTGTGACAGCGGTGACTTGGTCAGAGGACCAGGAATCCTGCATTGTGACACAGTACAGAGGAATAAGCAGGACTGAAGGCAACGTTTGGCTTTTAAAGCAGGATTTACTTAGCACTGTTAAAAACGACTATGGTAGTAATTTACATCTAATAAACAAAAGCATTATTCTCAGCTGATTTGTTTTTCTCCATATAGAATGAATTAAGATGCAGTCTCATTCTCACTGAAGTCATGGCAAGAGTTTTTCCACTGAAGTAAATTGAAGCAAGATCAAATTCACGCTCCTCACTTTTTTCATCTTACCTAAATAAACTAAAGACAGGTAGTTCTTTCTCCTCTGCTGAAGGATGACAGTGCTAAATCATCAGCTCCACATGGAAATTAGCCATGTTTAAGGATTGTTTAGTTTCACGCAGTGTTTTGCACACAGGATTTTCTTCCCCCAGAGTGATCTATTCTTAAAACATGGTGAAAAAGCAAACAGAGAACATTTTGGTGCCAGGAATTCTTTTGAAAATTTGACTGGGTGAGTGCATTTCCTTAATGTTCAAAAATTATCCTTTGACCATGCTATTTAACAGTGTCAAGCATTCTGTTCTCTATATTGTTTTTGCTTTAAACCTGTTTCATTTTAGAACTGATGAGATGCTTAACTGTTGCATCAGAGCAGTTAGTTTGTTCAGTTTCAGTACAGCTGGCTTATTTCCATGTCATGCATCATTTAATTATACATATAAAACATAGTTAAAATTGTACAGCTCCATGAGCCTCACTTAAACTGTCTGTGGCACTGCAGTAATCCCAGTACCCTGACAGGGTGTTGCACAGCTGTGACTGGTTGGAATGTGGTAAACTGGTGATGTGTAAGAGAGCCTAGAAGTGAGCTTGCATTTTGCAGCTGTGCTTGCTCTACTGGAAGAGGAAGTTAAACCAGAAAAAAACTGCTCTTGTGGCAATATCAGCATCTGTAAATCTGAATGCTTAATGAAAATCAAGGAAAATGTGCTGAGTGAGGAAGTGGTGCTTTTCCCTTGTTTGTCATTTAATTAATTTTTGGTGGTTTGTTATTTCTCAGAAAAATCTATCTCAGATTCCTCTGTGGAAAAACATGAAGTGTTTATGTGAGAGTGAAGATCCTAGTATTGGATGATTGTCTAGATATGCAAAAGACTTTGCCTGTTTTGTCTCAAAAATGCTTTCTGGAGGCAGTGATCATTGAGACTTAAAATGTACCCTAGCTTGAAGATGGATGGGCACTGCTGTCCATGTGTATATGCTGTCGACTGAGTATAAACTTGAAGGCATTTATTACATCTTAGTAATGGGAAAAGCAGCAAATTTCTTACAGACATTTTTTTCCTTTTTTAAGCTAGTGAACTTGAAGGTCAGATTCAACTATATGTTGCATTTTCTGTCATATAATTATCATATCTATAATGTCCTGAAGAGCAGCCTCCAGTCAGTGACATCAACAGTTTACACAGCAGTTGAACTAAGAATAACCTTGGAGAACTGACCCATGTCAACCTCTTATGAGTGTAAACTCTAGTTCACAACAGTTTCTGTTTTTTCATGATCACAGAAGGGCCTCAGTTGGATAAAAGAAGAATTGTGTTCAAAAAATACAAAACTATTCTGCTGAATGTTCACTTTACTGTATCTCAGAAGATGAGAGGAAACAAAACTGAAAGAGTAATACTTAACAAAGTATTTTTGCTCCCTTATAAAAAGAAGGACAGGACAACATCAAAAACAGCTTCCCTAGAAGAATGCAGGGAAGATACATGATAAGTGGCATCAGCTTGGAAGAGGGATCAAAACTCTTTCTTTGATTGCTTTTACTAATGACATCTGTTTAAGCAAATCCAATTCAGAGCAGTTTCAGGAATCCCAAACTTGTTCTCTTTCTGAGCACTATTTGGAGGGCATGATCTGCCTGACATCAGTGTCTGTCTAGCAGTGGACATCTGTGGTCACTATGCAGGTGCTCGATTCACATCCTGTTTCCTTTTCCTCCCTCCCCATTTCTGCAGTTCCATTTGTAGGTGAGTTCCCCAAAGAAGAGCTGAGGAACATAGGGGATGACTCTTCCGTACTCACAGTCCTTTGGAGATAAATACACAGAGATAGCAGAAAGAGTCAGAATTTCCTTTAATAAACCAGCGCAATATCAGACAGGAAGGGCCAGGAAGTGCTCCAAGAGCTAGAGCATTACACAGACGGGCTGGGAGGGCTGGGAATGTTCAGCCTGGAGAAGAGGAGGCTCTGGAGAGCCCTTAGAGCCTTTTCCAGTGCCTAAAGGCGCCCCAAGAGAGCTGGAGAGGGACTTGAAGAGCCTGGAGTGAAAGGACAAGGAGGAATGGCTTCCCGCTGCCAGAGGGTGGGTTTAGATGGGATATTGGGAAGAAATCCTTCCCTGTGAAGGTGCTGAGGCCCTGGCACAGGTTGCCCAGAGAAGCTGTGGCTGCCCCTGGATCCCTGGCAGTGTCCAAGGCCAGGCTGGACAGAGCTTGAAGCAACCTGGGATAGTGAAAGGTGTCTCTGGCCATGGCAGGGGGTTGGAACGGGATAATCTTTAAGGTCCCTTCCCACCCAATCCCTTCTGTGATTCCATGATTCCAGCATCTCTACACACATGGAGAGCCAAAGCGCAGTGCAGCATCTTTGCCACCTGATCCTTAAGGTCACTTTGCTGGGCTGATGTTGGGAAACAAGACCTATGGATGGACTGATGAAGTCAGTCAATATTTTTGCCTCCTGCGTGGAAAACACCTGCGATTCCTTTCCTTGCAGAGCTGCTGGGGGTTAAACAGCAGACAGTGCTTATGGGAATAACCCCTCAGCTGATCTTTGTCTTCCCTTGATGGTTATTAACAGTGGCAGGGAGTTGTCTCCAGGATGCCCAAACGTCCCAGTGTCACTGTACGTGTCCGTGTGCGTTCATGAGGTTCCGAGGCGGGAGCCAAAGCTCCGGGCATGCGGATCCATCACCTATTTCCATGTGGAGTGATGTTCTGTTTGAAGGCATCCCCGACCTGTGTCTGCTCAGCCGTCTGGCCACGCTTGAGTGAGGAGTTCCAGTAAGGATATCCATTGGCTGAGGAGAGCTGGAAAGGCAGACATGGAGTCAGTGTTACCAGGAAAGGGGAAAGCTGATCGGAGAAAAGGAGAGGGATAGTGGTAGATGAGTCATGGTCTGGCAGATTTTGGTCAAGGTGTTCTCCAGGGAAGCCTGTGTCCCTGGAGCTCAGTTACGCTGTAGGGTGCTGTTGCCTTGGATTGGGAGAGGCTCATTATTGCTGCCCTTTTCCAGCCTCATTTGCTTTCTGTATTTAACTGGGGCAACCAGATCCAACTGAGTTTTGAGCCAACTACTTGTTGCATGCCACCACTACCCCTGCAGCTCCATTTCTCCGGAAAAGGGGGAGGGAGAGTGAAGAGACAGGGACACAGGACTAACCTTCCTCTTGCAAGTGTCCAATGTCTGTTTCCCAGGGAGCTCCACGGAAGATTTCTGTGGGCGGTTCCCAGCCGTTGCGGAATTTGGGGATGTAGGTGGGGACATTCGTGTCTCGGGGCCACTCGGCTCTAGGACAGAAAGTGGGAATATGAGGTGACATCCACGAAGAATGTGTCTTTCAGGGCATCCCCTGAAAGAAGAAGCAGGAGCATCAGGGAATCCAAGCATCCCGTCTGCGTGGGGAGCCTGGGGAGATGGCAGCTCTGTCCTTACCTGGATCTGGTCCATGTCTCCCCCAGGGAATCCCAGAGGTTTATCTCTTTGGGTGTCAGGTGTCCTCTCAGGAAATCGGTGGTGTCTTTACAAAGCAGTGGGCTGAGGACAGATGGGGCCAGCTCGGGGCCACCGCAGCTGTTGATGATCTGGGTCACACACAAACCACACAAAGAGGAGAGAACTTGCAGGAAACGGTCAAAATGTCAAACCAGGGACACACAGATGAGCAGGAATCGAAGACAAAGCTGATCCTTGGATCAGCACAGTCACTGCAAGAAACATCAACCTAAGTCTTTGAAGGAGACTGGACAGTTCAAGGGAACATGAGATTTTTTTGGATTGGAGTCAAAGGAAGAGCTGATCTACAAATGAGCTGTTGTTACAGACGAGTGAAGTGTCAGAAGCTGACACTTCAAAAAATGGAAAGTATCTTGCTATTCCTTTGTGGCTCCTTTTCCAAGTTGGGATTTCTGCTTCCAAGCATTTTCAGTGCAAATACTGAGCCGTATTTGCCTGAAGGTGAGACCAGACAGATTCCCAGTGGGGACTCCAGCTGGCTGCCCCTTTTGTTCACAGTAATGCCTTATTGACCCGGTGGAAGGATTCATATTTGCTGGGATTCCTGTATTTACTTCAAGCTTCAAACCGGATCAGAGGCCAGGAACAACCGGCATCGCTTCTGGAAGTTCCTGAGAAAGCTGTGGCCAGGTATGAGCAGTTTTCCAACCCTGTTGCACAATCTATCTACTTGTAAGTGTGAACTAGAAATAAAAGGAGTTCCCAGTGAGACCTGGGAATAAGATTTACCAGTTCCAGCGGCCCGAAGAGGAAATGCACCAACTCCGAAGCACGGGGGTTTTGGATGTGCTTCCTTAGTTTGGCCTGAAAAGAGAACGTAAACACAGTTTAACCCTAACCTGAGTGTGCCTTCTCTTTTCTGTCACATGGGGCGAGTGTTGTGGACTGATGAGAAGAGTAAGGGATGGAGGAGTAGGAATCATTCATTTTTATTTTGTGTCCATTTCTAATTCCCAATGAATTTCAGGCGGGGGGGAATACCCTCTCTGTTAAATCAGTGCCTTTAAAGCTAATTTGAACAGACACAGAAGACCTTGGCTTATTTTGAAAGTCCTAGTGAGGAAGGGCCAGGATTGTTGGTGCTTCTGCCTCTTGCAGGGTTGAGAATCCCACTAGTTCCATGGATGAAAACAACAGGATAGGTGTTCTGAGGGTCCCCTGGCAAACTGCTGACAAGGGAAAGTCTCCACCAAGGTCTTGCCTGGGGCACCTGGAGCTGCCCTGGCCACTGAAAGGCTCCAAATCCAGTGGTATTTGAGGTGAGCTGTGGCAGAATGGAGGAGCAAACACTTGGGATTGATTTACTGCAAGAACTGGGTTTCAGTAACAGCAATCAGCTGAGCTGTGGTGAGAAACCTCTCCAGTTTGTGCTCCCATTCAGCTCCTTCTCCTGTCCTGGACTCCTGGCGCTGTTGCCATGGGAGACAGGCTCCCCGCTCCTACCGAAATGCAAAGCATTTGAAATGCCGGAGATGAAACATTAATGTGGAGTGGGAAACAACTGCTGGCAGCAGGGTGACCCAATGAACGGGCACTTCCCAGGGACTCGGCAGCCCCATGGTGAGGAACGTGGCAGGACCCCACCACAGTGTCCCAGCTCTGCTGCGTGCTCCACCCTGGGCTCTTGCCAGGAGATCAGCTGCTCCTTCTGATTCTGAGCAGGCACAAATTAGCCATATTTGCTTCTCAAAGAAAAGGCTGGAGCTTGGTATCCTGCTTTAAGGTTGTTTACAGTCTCTTGGTTTTCCTTATTAATAACTGCCCAGGAAGGAGCTTGTAGGATGTGTTCACTGGACAAGTTTGGTCACAACTGACAGAATTCCTGCTGCAGTGGTGAGGCAGGGACTGAGCCTGGTTCACTGTCCCCAGAGCTCGGGTAGTACAGGACAGTCAGGCCAGTAAAGCCCCTGCTCAGGGCTGGGAACGAGATCCTGGCCAGCTTTCCCTCTCTGCCCCTCTCTGCAGTCCTGCTGGCCTATGTCATGCCCTGGGGCCACTCTGCCGTTGCTCAAATGGCCAAAATCCACTCATCCAGGAGTGGGAAAGGGAGGGAGGGCACAGGAATTCATCTTAGGTGGTGAGGCCTGGAAATTTTCAAGGCAACAAATTGATCCTCCTCCTCCTCCTCCTCCCCCTCCTCCAGCAGCTCTTCCTCCTCCTCCGACTTCGACTCGGATCCGAGCTCCTCCAACAGCAGCAGCAGCAGCAGCAGCAGCAGCAGCAGCAGCAGCTCTGAGGATGAGCCCCCGAAGAAGAAGAAGAAGAAATAGCTGGGGAGCTGCAGGACTGGTGTGGAGTGGGGGACAAGCCCCTCCCAGGGGCTGGAGCACACGGCTGCCAAACATTCAATGGTCAACATTTCTACTGCTCACACTTTCCAAGTGTTTTGCCTAGTTGTTCCTAGGACATGGAAGGTATTAAATGGCTTCCTGAGATGTACTGAGAGAGTATTTTTGTACTTTATCCTTTTATGGAAGATTTTACTTTTTTAGTTCCAAGAAAAATTTAAAAAAAATCTATCATCAGATTCGTTTCCATGAGCTGAAGTCCAGTAACCTGGATGCTTACATGCTGGAAAGCAAAAGCTTTTTATTGCAGGTTATGTTGTGCATCGTGTGCTGTTCCTCTGTTAATGACAGCTTCACTTCCATTGAGAAAATCCTCTCCAGCTGTTAAAAGCAGAAGTTTTTCAGCGCTGCTGTGGAGCTGTGGCATAGTTGAAGCTGAATGCACAACGTGTCCCACACAGAGCCTCCCATCTCATCAGCTGGTGCCAAATGGATTCTGTGCTGCTGAGCTTGTGTTCCAATGGCTTTTCCTGATGCTTCCAGGTCCAGTCTTAAGTGCACCATCCAGCTGAGCTGTGTTGGTTTGTTACTGATCAATGGAGTGCTTGTCCTGCCCGCAGGCTCTGGGCTTTTCACTCCCCTGTGGCCTTGGCTCGTGCGTTGGAAGTGTTTGCTGAGACACAGAGTGTTGGTGGTGGGAAGCAGCAGCTCAGTGACTTGGGGCTGCTGCTGCTTTAGGAGTTTCATCTTTGTGCCTTTTTTTTGTCAATTCGGTGTGCCCCAGTGAGACAAGGGCTGCAGTGGGTGTTCTGCAGAGCTCCAGCTCAATATTGCCACGCAGCAAAAGCAGAGAAATAATAACAGCCACAACTGGGCACTGTTCTCACTGGATGCTCAGTAAAAAAGAGACTCCTTGAAATAAAGGGCTCAAAGGAAAGTGTTTCCCTTTGCATGTGTGAAATGCAGGATTGCCGAGTGACAGTCTGCAGAAATTCAGTCATTCTTTGTTTGTGGGAACTGCCCTGGAGAAGGAAGTGAATGCAAAAGCCCCACAAGCCCTACAAAAGCAGATGCAGACAGGCTGCAGAGCAGGGATTGCTGGATGCAGAGTGGGAATTCGTTGTTCTTCTGGGGGATTGAAGCAGTTGCCATTAGGATTTTATTTGGTGATGCAGTCTCCTGAATTTCTTCTTGTCGGAGTGCCCTTTGTGGGGAGGGGGCATCACTTGTGGAAGAATTCTCAAGTATCTTGGTTTAGGTAAAATACAGTAACTAAAGTATTTTTTATAATTTTTACGGAAAAGGTAGTGCGTAGACTTCCTTTGGAATAAACTGTACTTCTTTAAATGTTTGTGCGTGTGTGTCTGTGTGCACTCCTGTGTTTTACAGAACATGCTGCAGACTGTAAATAAAACTACCAGAAAGGTGTTGAAGTCTTGTGGACTGAATGTACCATTTAATGGGAAAGGGAATAAATTATTAAGCAGCAGTTGCTAAGTGGATGCTTCCTGCAAATATCTGAAATCTTTGTGGTGTTTGTGTGCAGGTTTCAGCTGGAGTTGCCCTGGCATTGCCTCCCAGAGGGGCAGGATTGCTCCCCAGGAAGTTCTCCAGCCAGAAGTCCCTCTGGATCCAGATTATTTTTTTAAAAAAGTTTAGTTTGTCTTGGCTTTTTCTTTTTTTCCTGCCCTTTCTGGTTTGTCTCTCCCTGTTCTTCTATTACAGAGGAACCCCTCCCCAGCCTGGCCAGAGCCGCAGCCTCCTTCATGTGCCGCTGCCTCACTCGCTGCTGCTGGTGCTGGCTCAGGAATGTGCTCAAAGCCCGGCTAAGCAGGAATTGTTCCGGGCCTGCTCTGTTGAATCGCTGCCGCCGCGAGCAAAGCTGCCCCTGCTCCTTGAGGGGAGCGCTCGCTGCAGCCCGGCAGGAAAAGAGCCCAGGAAAAGCCGCGCCCTTTGCAGGAGAAGCGCTGGGAGCAGAGGGGAGAGCGGGAAAAGGCAGCGAGAGCAGCTGGGCGGGCGGGGCGGCATCAGCGCTGATCCCTCCGCGGGCAGGAGCGCATCACAAATAGTCCCTCCGGCGGATCACTCCGCGGGCGGGCGCCATCACCGCTAATACAAGTATTTGTAAATTCAAAAGAACTCATTAACACAGAAGAAAGCAAGTATGCTTCATGCTGGGTGGGAAACACAGGGTCTAAGGGATAAGAATTTTAAAGGTTTTTTTGTTTGTTTGTTTGTTTTTTTGTTTTTTTTTTATTATTTTATGAGAGAACTACATACCCCATGGCACCCACAGAGTTCAGGACGGGTAGAGAGGATGAAACAAACTTTAAAGAGAACCTTAACTGAATTAATAATTGAAACTCAAATGTCATGGGGTATGTAGTTCTCTTATGAAATTAAAAAAAATTAATATAAAATAAACAACTTTAAATTTTTATTTTATTATTATTCCATGTTCTTCTCCCCCTCCTGGATGAGGAATAGGGGTCGGTATTTGCGGCTGTGCACTGTAAGGAAATAAACGAGGAGTGGCTGAACCTGCCATCGCAGGTGGCTGTGATCTGGCCACTGGAGGAGAGGGTGCAGTGGATCTGGGTAGGGTACTGCCAGCATGCGGGATGGGTGAGGGGTGGGGACCCAGTGCTGCAACCTCTGGAGGCAGATAATCTGCACGTTCTCTGAGTCGGAAATAAAGGTGACGAACAAAGTCATCCGAACGCTGAAAGCGACGGTGGAAAAATGAGGGATCAGATGCCTGTTGTGGATTTCGAAGCTGTGAAGAAGGCATATGAGAAGTTGGAGTTGTATTGGTTGTTGTAAAAAAAGGAGATGAAGCTTGGGAAGATAGAGGAATGCTTTCTGAAGCTGTGCTGGTCACTATATCCTTCTCACTGAAGTGTTGAGCAGGCATTTGAGGATGAAAAAGTCCCATAAAATCAGCTGAATGTCCCTGAGAAGTTCGAGAAGAATGTGCATGAAATGGAATGTCTCGATGCGAGACGTCACTATTAATAACACGTGCTTGGTCCTGTTGTGATGGAAGAGGTGTCCACATATAGTTGAGAAAGCCCTCTTTCTGTTCTGGAGATAAAATCGTATTTGTTTCGCTGAAATGGCACGGGAAACATGGTTCAGCATCGTGTGATTGTTGTGATAATCCTCTGAGTGGTGTTATCAGAGTGATGATAGGGGGTACATGCCGTGGTGACACGGCAGCTGTTGAAATGTCTCTGCTGTGTGTCCACGGCTGTGGCTGCGGTGCAGACGGGGGCTGTGTGGACACAGAGCTGGTAGGAGGTGTAGCTGCCGAAAGCTCCTAGGATGGAACTGCAGTAGCCGAACGAATTGCACTGCTGGCTGGAGGTGCTGTGCTTATCGGTCGTATCGGCGTGGCAGCTGAAGCGTCCGTGTGTGGCTGGAGGTGCCGGGCGGGCGGCCGGGACCGTGGGCGGGACCGGGCTGGCCTGGGAAGCGCTGGTGCCGGGCAGCGGGGCCGGGGCTGGGCTGGAAGCGGGGGCGGGGCGGGGCTGGAAGCGGGGCCGGGGCTGGGCTGGAAGCGGGGCCGGGGCTGGAAGCGGGGCCGGGGCTGGGCTGGAAGCGGGGCCGGGGCTGGGTTGGAAGCGGGGCCGGGGCTGGGTTGGAAGCGGGGCCGGGGCTGGGCTGGCAGCGGGGCCGGGGCTGGGCTGGAAGCGGGGCCGGGGCTGGGTTGGAAGCGGGGCCGGGGCTGGGTTGGAAGCGGGGGCGGGGCGGGGCTGGCAGCGGGGCCGGGGCTGGGTTGGAAGCGGGGCCGGGGCTGGGCTGGAAGCGGGGCCGGGGCTGGCAGCGGGGCCGGGGCGGGGCTGGCAGCGGGGCCGGGGCTGGGCTGGCAGCGGGGCCGGGGCTGGGCTGGCAGCGGGGCCGGGGCTGACGTCCCGGGCAGGGCCGGGGCCGGGCCAGGAGCGGCTCGAGCCGCGAGCGGCGTTGCCGGGGTAACCGGCACTGAGGAGGGGCGGCCGATGCCGCGCCGCGCAGGCGTGGAAGCGAGGGCTCCCGAAGGCGGAAGTAAGGCCGGGATGGAAGCGGCGGGAGTGATGACGTCAGCAGCAGGCGCCGCCGTTCCAGCGCGGAAGCGGCCGCGAACCCGGGCCGCGTGGGGATAGCGGGAGGGCCCGATGGAAGCTCCGGGACCGCCCCTGGCCGCGCGCATGGCTCATCTGATGGGAGGACCCCAGGCTCGGGAGGTAGGGACCTGCCTCTGCCTTGCGCCGTAACAGATGGATCGGGCGAGATGGAAACCGAGAAATATTCTCGGCACTCTCGGTTCCTACACTCAGGTGTATTCCTGGTTCCTGACATTCCTTTAAAACTACCGAATTCTTCTCTCAGGTCCCTGGCAAATGGGGCTTTGCAGCCTGGGGGAGTTCTTGCAAAACGGGGTCTAGTGAAGCGCTCTGCAGGAGTGGTTGTGCACCTGAGCGGTCATTAATTGTCTCCTCTAATGAGGGAAACGTGATTAAACTCCCGGTGCTGTGCTGCTGTTGTGTGTCGGCCTCGAGGTGTGAGACAGTCCCGGTGTCACACTGGAGTTGCTTAGTGGCTGGACTGGGACTGGGACAGGTCTTGTTGGTCAGGAACAAAAGGGAAAATTTATCTTTTGGCTTCCTTAATATCTTGGCTTTATTAATGTATCAATGTCAATTGTTGTCATTTGCTGCCTCCTGCACAGTGTGTTTGCAGCTCTGTGTGAGAGCAGACTCTCCCCTGTTGGGGAGTGAGACAATCCTGGAATATCCTGAGCTGGAAGGGGCCCACAGGGATCACCCAGTCCCACCCCCGTCCCTGCCCAGACCCCCCAACAACCCCAGCCTGGGCATCCCTGGCAGCGCTGTCCAAACGCTCCTGGAGCTCTGGCAGCCTCAGGGCCGTGCCCATTCCCTGGGGAGCCTGGGCAGTGCCCAGCAGCCTCTGGGGGAAGAGCCTTTCCCTGATCTCAGCGTGAGCCTGCCCTGGCCCAGCTCCAGCTGCTCCCTGGGTCCTGTCTGTGTCCCAGGGAGCGGAGATCAGAGCTGTAGCCCCCGATGTGTTCTGACCTCACACTTCTCTACCAGAACAAACCCAGTGCCTTCAGCAGCTCTTTCATGGTCCTTCCACACCCTTCCCCATCCCCATGTCCCTTCTTTGGATGCTGTCAGCTTTTTATCTTTTTTATATTGTGGCGCCCAAAAGTGCCCCCAGGACTCCAGTACAGTTTAACAGCAATGAAAGAAAACAGTGGATTTCAACTTTGATCTCAAAAGCTGTCTCAGGCCCCTGATACTGCCTCGAAATGTCTTTGCAGTTCTTGCTTTATGACTTGTGTCAAACACGGAGAGAGTGAGACTGAGCCCCTGGGGTCAGGTTCTGTGTGAGAAGCCACACAGCAAGCCAGAAATCTTTGCTCCAGATCACCAGAAATTTACAGTATTGAGGGTGGAAATACTGAGAGTTGAGTCTTGGGAGCTGAGCCAGGAAAGCAACACCTCTGCCATGGGCAGATTTGGCACGTGGAGAGAGCTCGAGCAGCTTGCAAGAGGTCCCAGCAATGTGTGTGTGGAGCTGGGAGGAGCATGAGTTGCAGTGTCGTGTTTGGAGTCCCCCTGGGTGAGGATGTAGGAATAGACTGGAGTTTTTGGTGACTGAGGTTTCTTTTCTGTGGCAATAATTGTTCTTGGCCACATCATTTCAGTTTGTTACTCGCCTGTGGTTTGTTCTACAGGCCTGTTTCCTTTCTCTCCTACTATGGTGTCTCAGTTATCTTCAGCAGAGGCTCAGCAATAACTAAACTTGAGCTTAGATACTTAAACTTCAGTTCAGAGTAGATACGCAGAAGAAATCTTTCCGTGTGAGGGTGGGCAGGCCCTGGCACAGGGTGCCCAGAGCAGCTGTGGCTGCCCCTGGATCCCTGGCAGTGTCCAAGGCCAGGCTGGACACTGGGGCTTGGAGCAGCCTGGGACAGTGGAAGGTGTCCCTGCCCTTGGCAGGGGTGGCACTGGATGGGCTTTAAGGTCCCTTCCCACCAAGGCCTCGTCTTCCTTTGCCTTCAGTGTCTGCCTCAGAGTTTGTACCCAAACCAAAGTGAGGTTGGTGTCACCTTCTCTAAACTGGGAGAACAGATCACTCCAAGCTGTGGGGAGATGGAGAGGCTGTAGGATGGAGAGGGTGCAGCCCTGCAGACGCCGAGCTGTGGGGTTGCTGCTTTCAACAGCCTCGTTGTTGCTGCGGACACAGCTCAAGGTGGGTCTGAGAGAGACAAACTCTGCTTTTGGGGGTTTGTGTTGATGAGGAGGGGAGGGGAGGTAGCTGCTCTGCTTCTTGTAACTGCTGTGGCAGAGCCAGGAGCCCAAGGCAGGACAAGGGCAAAGCAAACCTCTCCGAGCTCTTGGGTTCTCTTCATTCCCAGATATTCTGATTCCTGCCCAAGTCCAAGTTCTTTGTGCTGTGCAGGATGCAAGTTTAATCAGGTTTTAGTGCTGGTTTAGCTGAGTGTTTCTAGGGCTTGAGGATGAAGCCAAATGCTCTGCACTGAAAAAGTGATGGATGTTCAGCACGAGATTCTCTTCAGGAACTGGCACGAAAAGTGGTTGCCGAAGCTGAGGGAGGAGCAATTCACAGCTTGGCTGGAAGAGGGAGAAGTGCTCACTGCTGGTCTGTCACTTCATCCTCATGAGTGAGTCTGGGAGCTCCCGAGATTGGCCAGGCTGCAATTTCAGATAGTTTAGATGGGCTGGCCTTGAAAAAATCATATTTTGGTGCCTGGAGCAAAAGCTGAAGGTGGCAGGAAGTGGCAGCAGTGGCAGGGAACTGAAGTGACACCACCCTGAGCTCAGAACTAATTTTGGTTGTGACCTTGAGCAGTCCCTGGGCCACACCAGAGCTTTTTGTGTCACCTGCTTTGGGAGGTTCTTCCTTGCCCGTGGAGAAGTTGGGTCTGGCACAGGTCTGCTGTGGAGCACCTGTGCCACCACCTTTAAAGAGCCACCCTGGAGGTGTCAGTGAGCCCCTCAGTGCCTGCCCAGCCTAGAGCAGGGCTGGGAGGGCAGGGGGCTCAGGGAGTGCTCATTCCTGGTGGTGTTGGAGCTCTGAGCCCAGCCCTGAGCTGGGTTTGTGGCTCTGAGGGCATGGGGAGTGTCCGGAGCAGGCCTGGCCTGGGCAGAGTAGGAACTCCTGGAGTAACTCCTGAGTAAGCCACACCTTCCATGCGAGAGGGAGGCACTCCCAGAGTCAGGCGCTGTCTCCTCAGAGGTGCTTTGGGGTTTAATTCTGTTCTCACAGTGACTCCTCTCACCTGGGAACCCCGTGGTTACCTACAGAGGGTCTGAGGCCTTAGGGATGTAAATATGGACAGGAGGGGTTGGAATCTGCCTATCAGGGAATCTTCCCCTTGCCCACAGGAGAGTGTGCAGAACTCTTCTGTGTGATGATAATGTTTTCATACTTTAGGTGTGAAAATAAAAAATGGGAGAAATCTCGTTTTTCTGGCAGCACGCAAAGAACTTTCTTCTGTGTCACCGCTAAAACTCTGTGAGGGGATGAATACCTGGGAATCTGAAAGAGACATAGCTGGAAAGCATCAATATGAATGGATTTTTCTGCTTCTTTTTGCACTTGAAAGAAAGGTGAAAGTTACAGGCTGAGTCAAGCTTTTACCCTTTATTTCAATCAATTCAGTTATTGCTAAATATGGCTACACACAGGTAGCCCAGGTGACAGAGCTGCCTCCAGCTGCTCCTTGGCCCCAGTGTCCCACACGGGATGCTTGAGTTATCCACTGAGAGCCCCCTTGAGACTGGAGCACAGGTAAATCTGCCTGTCTGAAGGGCAGGATTGTGTCCTAAGTCCCTCCTCATTCCTTCCTTTCCTCAGGCCCCACCATTGTGGCTTGGGTGGCAGTGGCACATTGGAAAGGCCTGGGGGTGCCAGCTGGGGTGAGAGCTCGGGGTGCCAGCCCAGGCTCCACCAGCACTTGGCCCACACTGGGGCACAAATTGAGAGATGAACTCTTGGAAGCTTGTCCTGAGGAGGATGAGTGGTACCTGCTGGCGAAATTCGGTGCTTTCACAGAGCTGTGATAAACCCCAAAGTCTTAGACTGCCAACCTACAGCCTCTGCACCGTCACATTCCCCAGTTGCATTTTGTATTGGAATTTTACCTGCTCCCACCTGCGTCCTCCTGCTGGCAGTGCCAGCAGCCCACGTGCTGCCTCTCCTGAGAGCAAGTTCCTGCCTGTTTCCTCTCCCAGCCCCAGCTCTTGCTTCCCTCTGGCAGAGGCAGCTTTAGGTGCAATATCCTGATGTTTCTGGGAGTGGGTTTTGGAATAAACCTACACACGGGATGTCCATGGGTTGCTGCTATGGATTCTGTGAAAGGTGATCAGGAAAAGCAAGTTCAGAGTTACTCAGGGGATTCTCTGATTCCTGCCCATCTCACGGAGCTGCTCAGGGTGAAACTACTACTCCCATGCTTTTTATTTTGCTCCTCTTAGTGCTGGTTTTTCCCCAGGTAAGTCAGTGCTGGAGCAGCCCTTGTGGGTTTATCTGTGATGAGCAGTGGTTGTGTCTGCACACGGAGATAGCAGATTCCAGCTGTAGTGTGCAAACGTCGGTGCTTTGTGCCTTAGTGCACAGCCACATTTGTCAGCTGACAGGGCTGATGCGATGAGAAAACCTCGCACTCTCCAATAACCTGAGCACAGGCACTTCCTGCGTTGTTACATTTAACCAAAGCTCTGATAAAAAATACTACATTAATTTTTCTAATGGAGACCAGATTCCGCGTTATCATAGTTTACGTTTTTGGATAGTCTTTGATTGACTCTGGTGGGAAGGGAGGTGAATCAGTATCTTGTACTTTAGGGAAAGATCTAGGGGAGAATTGAATTGTACTTCCTTGGAATTCACATCACCCGCCCTTAGTCGGAGATGTTGATCTTGAGAACAACAAGCAGAGAACAGCCCAGGAAGGGCTGAACGTGACAAAACAGTGCAGAGCATACAGAAATCCTCTTTGCTGTGTTCATCATTCTGTCTTCATCTTGGATTGTTTCCACCCTTCTCCTCCACCTGGAAGTCACAAGCATCCTGCAGTGGCAGGTACTCTGGGTTCTTCTGCCAGGAGTAGTCTAAGAACAGCTTTTGCTGGGAGCAGCTCTGACCTTGCTGAAATCACTGCTGAAACCTCCCCTGACTCTTGCAGTGCCAGAATTTCAGGGTGCCAGTGGTGAGGCAGGGACTGAGCCTGGTTCATTGTCCCCAGAGCTCGGGTAGTACAGGACAGTCAGGCCAGTAAAGCCCCTGCTCAGGGCTGGGAACGAGATCCTGGCCGGCTTTCCCTCTCTGCCCCTCTCTGCAGTCCTGCTGGGCTATGTCATGCTACTATGTTACAGCATTGTTCCATGTCTTTTTTTTTTTTTTGGAAGTAATGCCGGATATTGGCAGTCAGGGGCGATGGAGCGAGGTGAGCAGTGACCGGTGGACAGAATGAGTTGTTACGGCCTCGGTCTCAATTTTTGGAGCAGCTCTAAGCATCCGTTGTTGTTTGTGTGTTTTAGGTGGTCCACTTGCAGGATGTCCTGGCCCTGGATGCTGGAGCGTGCAAGCCTAAGGTATAGGTGTGGTGTACTTCAGTCGGAGCAGGGAGGCTGTGGTTTCACAGTCTCTCAGCATGTTTTGTGTGTTTTTGCTTTGCTTCTCTGCAGGTGCTGCTGCTGCCCTGGGCGTGCCAAGGGACAGAGGCGAGCAGGTGAGTTGGCATTTAGGTGGGGTGGCTGATAGGCCAGCGGTCTATGGCAGCGTGCTGAGCGTGTCCCTTTTCATTGTGCAGGTTTGTCCTGGCCACCTCCAGAGTCAGATCAGGATTTGAGGTGAGCCGGGGCAGTGGTGTGGAGTAGCCCGGGGATGCTCTTCTGGAGGGCAACAGTGACGTTTTCTGTTTTGTTGTCTTAGGTACCGTGAGCAGGTGTGGAGCTGAAGTTTGGAGAGAGCAGGTAAGCGCTGAGCCTCGGCAGTTTCGAGGGAGGGGGCCTTGCGGAAGGGGTCTCTTTTGGCGTGTGTTGTCAGAGGCTGAATTTTCTCCTTGTTCTCCATCTTTCGCAGCTGCCAAAGCGGACCGTGGGGAACGTGTTGACATCTGAGGTGCTGATGCATTTTTTCTGCCAAGGATGGATTTTGTCCGTTTGTCTTCAGAAAGCTAAGTGTTGGGAGCGGTGGTTGGGAGAAGGGAAAGGCCTTTGGAGTTCCAGGAGGCAATTGGAAGTTAGCTTAGAGGAGAGGGCTGTTGTGGGAGGGCCCCTTGGAAGTAAAGGGAGAGGGTTTCTCCTCAGCATCACCCGAGCCTTTGCTGGGCAGGGCAGTTCCCACCCATCTCTGTCATCGGCCTTTGAGTCTCGCCGTCATCGTGGATCTTTTTGCCCAAGGAGCTCGCCTTCGGGTCTGGCACGATCGCCACGGTCTCCATTTCACCTACTCGCTGGCGTAGCCACCCGCGGGCATCTTGGCCACTTGCTGGATGGTCAAAGGTAAGGGATCAAAGGTCGGGTTGTCAAGGAATGGGTCAAGGGGTCAAAGGTCAGGGGATAAAAGGTCAAGGCTCGGGCTCAGGATTAGAGGTTCCAGCATGATTTTCCGTGGTGGTTCCCAGTGTGGGGACACGGGGTGTGGGGTCAGTGGCGCCGGGGGCGGGCAGGAGCCCCGTGGGCAGTGGCCGGCAGCGGCGGGGACGCCTCCGTACGGTCGCGCCCCTCCAGTGCCAGCAGAAGCCCCCCTGCGCCGTGCGGTGCCCGGCCCCACTCCTTGCCCTCCCCGCCGCTGCCTTCCCGCACTCCCACCGCACCCCCTGCTCCCCTCCAGCCCAGGGAAATGCAGGAAAACACAAAATCATTGAGGTGGAACAGTCACCAGAGCTGCCCGAGCCATCCCCCCGCCTGAAGGCGGCAGCTGCCCAGAGCCAGGGGCACCCAGCAGGATGCAGCTCCCCTTTCCCAGGAGCTGGAGGCAGGGTTTCCCAGGCAGGGGGAGCAGGGAGAATTTCAGCTCCCAGCAGCTCTCTGTGAGTGCTGGATGGACTCTGGGCTGAGCCAGGTGGGAGGTGTGGGTGGTGTTCATGTCCCCAGGAGCTGCTCAAATCCACCTTAAACTCCTGGAATGGTCTGTGCTGGCAAGAACCTTACAGACCATCCTGTTCAGCCCCTTGCCATGGTCAGGGACACCTTCCTGGGGTGTCTGTGCCAGAGTGGTGGAATGGGCAGGACTTTCTCCCTGAGCCCAGTCCCGGGCAAGATTGGGGTTCCCATGGGAAGAAGCCTGTGAGCTGCATTTCCGGAGCTGGGAGCCTCCATGCCCGGGAGTGTTTCCAGTACTGCTCTTTGGCTTTTTCCATAACTGGGCATGATGTTTCTCCCCAGAGCAAGGTGGTTTTCCCTGGATTGTTGGGGTAAGACACTGGCTGTTTGACAGCTCTGTTGTCTCTTTGTCCTGAATGGAAGAGTGAGGAACGGGGGATGCTCCCGACTGTCCCAGGGATGTGGGAACAGCCCAGTTCCAGTGAGGAATGTGACGCCCAGCTCGTGGCGTGTGCCCTGAGATGGTCTTTGCTGTTGTTTTGTCCTTAGAGCCTGTTGGAGTGCTGGCCTGGATTTGGGAGGAGCCAAGTAGCCTGGAGCAGTGAGGTTTTTCCTGTCAGAAATCCATGCTGGGGATGTTTTCTCTGGCTGTCCCAAGGGGAAGGAACAGCTCTGGAGTTTTTGCAGCCACAGGCTGGGGATGCATCCCCTGAAAACCAGTTCAGGATCGTTCATCTGACTCTGTCCCTGACCTGTGGCTTCCAGGGAGCCTTCTGGTCTTCTGGATATTCCCAGGAGAGGATATTCCACCACCTGACTTTTAAGCCAGGAATTCCAAACCCAGTAAGTCGGTCACATTCTATGGGAGCTGCCCCAATGGTGGGATGGCAGAGGGCACACCCCACGCTGCTGTTTGGGACATTCCTGACTGGAACGGGAGCCAGCTGGGCATTTTGGAGCACTGAGGCCACCAGGGCAGCCTTGAGTGGCATTCCCAGGCAATGCTGAGGCATCCCATGCCTGTGGCAACACATGCCTGATGTGGAGCAGAGAGAGGAAGGGAGAAATTCTGAGTTGATGGGAGGAATGGAATTGGGCTTTCCAGAATGGAATTGGTATAGGTGCTGATGGTATCATGGAATCATGGGGTGGCTTGGAAGGGACACAAAGACCCTCTGGGCTCTGTTATCCCATCCCGTGGCAAAGAACACGTCCAAAACGGCCTCCTCACCCCCATGGAATGGCAGTGGGTGTTGGGAGCTCTGGCTGGAGCACCTGGAGACCAGGTAAGAATAGCAGTGGCATTGTTTTGGCTGCTGCTGGATGTGGTTTTCTCTTGTCAAGATGTTCCTCTGATTGATATTTTCACAGTAGCTTGCTAGGCCTCATTTGAGGATAATTCCAAGAATTTGGAAGTCGTTGGAAAAGAATGAGGAAAAAAGGTGAACCTGATCCATTTCTAGTAATTCTGAACTTCTCTTGCAGCACCGTTCCAGGGGAAAGCTGGTGAAAGGATAAAGATGCAGAGGAACAAGTGTTGTAAACCCCCTTGCCTCCCTGACAAAGCAAACCTTTCTGCAATCCCAGTAAATCTCTTGGAGAAACTGTGGGATCATAAGGTTTCCTCGGAAAGGAAAACTAAGGACAGAGATGAGGAAATAGGCTTCCAATTAACAATGATTTGATGGAGGTAGGAATGATTCTTGTATGTTTGATGCACCCCTTTTTATTCCTGGGATAATTTTAAATGATTTCTTTAAAAAATCATTTCGATTTGGGAATTCAGATTAGAGAGGAAACGATGCAAAATAAATGCAGGGAGAGATCACAGAATCATCCTGGAATGGCGGAATAATTTGGGTGGGAAGGGACCTTAAGGATCACCTCATTCCATCCCCAGGGTGCTCCAAGCTGCGGCCAGCCTGGCCTTGAACACTTCCAGGGATGGGGCTGCCACGATTTCCCTGGGTTTACGGGCACAAGAGGAAATTTCCAGCAGGAACTGAGGGGTTTCCCTTGCTCTGCCTGGCCCTAGCAGGGCTTTGGGAGGCAGAGGCTGTGGGAACAGGAGCTTTGTCCACTGCCTTGGGGGAGTCTCTGATGTCCCAAAACCCAGCAGAGCAAGTGGTTGTGGTTTAACATCCCGTTCAAAGGAGATGCCAGGCCAGGAACAGGAATGGACTGCAGAGCAGGGATGGTGCCCAGCAGAGGGGTGACTGTCCAGGGGGTCCCAGCAGTCCATCCCTGCTGCCCAGGTTTGGGATGAGCAGGCTGGTGAGTGTCCCTGTGCTTGCTCTGCAGGATGAGGAAGCCAGGCCTGCTGAGGAGGAAGATGAGGAGGTGTGGGAGGATGGAGACAGCGGCCACCAAAGGCTGGGGAAGGCACAGATCCAGGTAGGAGACGTTGCCTTGCGAGGAGAGGGACTTGTCTGTCCCGTTGGAATTTGGGGCGTGAGGCCAGTGGAACAAAGGCTTTGATTCCATTTTCTTGCTCGGGTTTTCACGTGCCTTAAGAGAGCTTTGTGAAAATGTCATTATCCCTGATTGAGTCTCTGAAAAACAGGGATTGAAGCTTTCAGAAGGGGCCCAACCCTGCCTGCATGTATCCAAGTGCAGCCCCCACTCCCTGTTTTTGTGTACAGCTGGGATGAGACCTCAGCTGCTGTTACTTGCCAGCTCACAAGTTGTGTAGCTCAGAGCCTCAGCCATGAAGGGCCAGGCTGTGTTTAAAACAGCCCAAGGTGCCAGAGAGCTGGAGTCATTTCCTAGCAGGTAACTTGACTTGGAAGCTGCATTCTAAAATTTGTCCACATTTAATTGATGTCCCACATGGAGACACCTAAAGAAGCAGAGGTGGGGTGTTCCTAAGAAAAGAGCATCTAAATTCTTTGGTGGTAGAGGGCTTAAAGTCTGAGTGAGGTGCCTTTAGGACACTTCCATTCCAGTATCTGAATAGAATTTAAATGAAGTAGCCAAATCCTGACAAGCTTGTATGAACTCCAAAGCCTCTGCAAGTGGTTTACAGCCAGGGAAGGAGATAAGGAGTCTCTCCCCAAAACCTGGCTCCTGGTTTCTTTGGCCAGGCATAGGAAGAATTGTGTATTCCCTGGGGCTCTCCTTATGGGGAGAGGTTTACTTATGTGCCCTGGCTTTATTCAGTGCATCTTCAAAGTGATGGAAACTGATTGCATTGAAATGCCAGGGGTGCCAAATGTTTTCCCCAGGCAGAGCTCGGAGCCAGCCCAGTGGGAAGGGGTTTAGTGGCCATTTTCCCGCTCCCTCGGGGCAGCAGCACTGGAGCACTCGCAGCCACCCGTGCCCGAGGTGCCGAGTACTGGCAGGAGGCAAAGCCAGGGACTGGGCAGGAGGAGCTTGCAGTGCTCCTGGAATCGCAGAGCTGGAGCTGTGGGTTAGAACTGCCAGGAGCTGCTGCCTCACTCAAACCTTGTTTAAAGCTCAGCATCCCTCCTGCTCCCTTGGAATGATTGTTGCTTCTGTTGTTGCTCTTTCCCGATCCATTATGATTATTATTGTAAATTCCCACTCCATTTCTTCCATAGCCCTTTGCTTCCCAGAGGTGGTGCTTTAGGCAAGCCCCTCCAGCCTGGGAAGGGGCTTTTGGCTCCAGACTCAGGCCCAGTCCCCATGAGCAGCTGGAGCTGTGCTGTCCCCAGCAGGTGCCTTTCCTTCCTTCCCTGCTGCACTTTGGCTTTTTGAGGGCTCTCTGGGGGGCTGAGGGAGAAGTTCTTTGTCATTCCAGGGCAGCATAAGCCCTGATCCCACTCAAAGCAGGAGGAATCATTCCATCCTTGTTTTTGGATACACCTTTGGTGTTCTCTCTCTTTTGCTGACACTGTGTGGTGAAGCAGCAGCTCCCTGGAATAACTTTTATTTGTAAAACAATGAATTCCCTGCTGGAATCCCAGTCCCAGCCCCCCAGATCAAGGTGCAGTTTAAGGCCTTACACCCTGACCAGGACAAGTTCCTGTCCTTAGACATGGAAAACAGGGGAAAACTCAGACTGGATTGGAGGCAGCATCCAGAATGGGGAGAGTGAGGCAGCATGCTTGGCCCAGGCTGGGGCTGGTACAGGGGGTGTTCCCCATAGGATGACACCCGTTTGGAGCAGATGCTTCTCTTCCTTTGTCCAAAGTCCAATGGCAAAGGAGTGAAGAACCCACAAGTGGGGCCTGGAAGGAAAACAGTTCTGTTAAAATTAGGCAAAGAATGCACTAAGAAAAAATGGACATCCTTTTTAGGTATGAAAGTAAGTAGGGGAAAAATGTTGAAAAAGAGCTCTTTTATTTGGTGCCACCTCTCATTGTTTTATGGATAAAACCCTCTAGTGAGCAATCAGAACAGGAGTGGGAAAGCCAGGAGCCTTTGACTTCCACAGTGGACTTAATTGCCATGCTTAATTTCAACAATTTCTTCTCTCTCTCAGGCCAGGAAAACCCACTTAACTTGTCCCATCTTTGCCAAAAGCTTTGGTGTTTGAGCAGCCAAACCCAATGGGCTCTGGCCCCACCAGCCTGTACTGGAGGGCCCCTGGTCCTGCCCATGGTGTGGGATGAATCCCCAATTGTCCCCAGAGGGGGCTGCCCTGGTCCCTGCAGTGCCCAGCACCTGAGACACAGAGAGAGCCCTGTCCAAAGGGGCTCCTTGTCAGGAATGTGGCAGCAGCCCCAGGAGCAGGCTGGAGGTGAGAACTGGGGCTGTGTTTGAGACTGACCAGGTCAGCTCAGTGTTTACCTGTGGGGGGAGTTTGGCCCCCCATGCTGAGTTGAAGTGGGATCAGGGTGACAGATGCTGCATTTTGGGCACCCTGAGAGTTTCTCTCCCCCTTGGAGATTTCCTGCAGGGATGGGGCAGGGCAGGGAGCAGAATTAACCCTGCACCTCCTGTGGGCACTGCTGGCCTTTGTCTCTCTGCTGTGCCATCAGCCTGTGGGAATTTGCTGCTGCCGCTGCCACCCCACCTGGGGGCTGCGTGCTCCTGGCAGCCCTTCCCAGCCCCACACCCGAGCTCCAGCGCTGCCTCCAGGCTGTGTTGGGAGAGTTTGCTGGGAATGTGCCTCATCCCTGGGAGTATCCTTTCCTTCCAGAGTGGCTGGATGGAGCTTCTGGGCTTGTCAGCTTCAGAGTTTGCTTGCAAAAGTCACTGCAGGGAAGAATGACAAGGAGGTTTGTCAGAGTGCTGCTGTCAGACCCCACCTGCCAGTCTGTGCTTTGGCTTGGAGGTTGTTGTGTATTGGCCCTGCAGGGAATGAATGTCCCCTTCCCACCTCAGCCCAGCAGATCCCAAGGGCTCTTCCTGGAGTACTTACTCTTTGCTTCCCTTTGGGATAACTTAATCTGCACCCTTCCATGAGCAATTCCTTGGCTTCTCCTGGAGAAAACCCCATGGCAGAGGCAGTGTGCAAAGGAGCCCAGAGCTGTGCTTGGAGCAGAGAGTGCTGAGAGCTGCGTGTGCCTCTGCTGCCCCAGGCTGGCAATATCCCCATGGAACAGACTGGGCAAATGGCATTAGAGGGAGCACAATCCCTTCCTGGAAGAGGTTTTCTCCTGTGCAGATCAGGCATGGGGCAGGAAGGGAACTTTGGAGATCAGCTGCTTTCCCCCAGAAAGCATCACTCACACCAGCATGGATGACATGACCTGTGCCCACTGCTCACCATGCACCTGGCCAGAATCAAGAGCAAAGGTGGGTTTGGGTGTGAGCACTTGAAATAACTTTGAAAGAGAAGCAATCACCTTTTGCTGCTTCTTTCTTTCTTGCAGATGCTGCGATTGCCTCTGGGCACATGTGCTGAGCTCTCCCTGCAGGGAACTGTCAGGCCTTAACAGCTGTGAGGTTGTGTTCTTCTCAGTGGGGAACTGGAAATAATTATTAATTAATTGCAGAAATGTTTTCTGAACCTTTCCCCTTTCCTGGTAGATCTTCTCTCTCTGCCTCTGAATTTACAGCTGTTCCCTGGTGTCATTGGCCCTGCCTGAATTCCTTGCAGCTCCTCACTGGGAAAACCTGGGATGACTTTGAGGGGACAGAGGAGACATTTTCAGCTGAAAACCTGGGGTGACTGAAAGGGGACACAAGAATTGTTTGTGTAGGAAAATGGGAGGTGATGTCAAGCAGAGCAAGGTGGCATTTTTGAGGGAAAAGCTGAGGTGATGTTTAGGGGAAAGAATGCACATTTTTGGGGCAGAAAAGAGTTAATATTGTACAGGAAGGAAAAACTGGGGGGTAAAACTTGATGTAATCTGTAGGGGACAGAATGAATATTTTGGAGCAAAAATGAGGTACTCAGTAATAGACAAAGAAGGAAAATTTTGGAGGCCAAACTTGACAAAGTCTCAAGAGCAGAGAATGAACACTTGGAGGGAAAAAGGAGGTGATGAATACTGAGCATGTGGGGAAAATTTGGGGGCTAAATCTGAGCTAATCTCTAGGGGAGAGCATGAACACACTGAGGTAACATGAGGGAATCAGTTGTGGGCAGATAGGGAAACTTGTGTAAAAATAATATTAAATAAGCTGTAGAAAGAACATTTTGAGGTAAAAATGAGGTAAGCAGTAGTAGACAGATGGAAAACTTTGGGGGTAAATCTTGATAGAAGCTACATGGTAGAAAGGAAATAAATATTGAAGGAAGAATGAGGGAGTCAGTAGTGGACAGGTAGGGGAATTTTGGGGGGTCAAACTTGAAATGATCTAAAGGTTGAGAATGAATCTTTTTTGGTAAAAATGAGGTAATAAGTTGTGGACAGTTCAGGAAAATTTTGGGGGTTAAACTTGAGGTAATCTCTAGGGAGAGTGTGACCACTGACATGAACTGAGGCAATCACTGGGGCTAGGCAAGGAAATTTGGGGTGTAAAACTTGGGAAGATCTGTAGGGCAAAGAATGAACATATTGAGGAAGCAATGAGGTGATCAGTAGTCAAGATGAGGTAGAATGTGGGGGGCAAATCCTGAGGTAATTATGTAGGAACCATAAGTGGTTTTGAGAAAAAATCTGACCTAATTTGTAGGGGACAGAATGAACATTTTGGGGGTAAGACAGACATAACCTGCGTGGTTTGGGTTTTAAAATCTAGTCAGTGCACAGGGGACAAAATAGACATTTTGGTAATAAAATCCGAGTTCATCTGTAGAAGAAAGAACTCATGTTTTGAGGTAAAAAGGAGGTGATCAGAACTGGGCAGGTAGGGAAAACTGAGGGGGTAAAATGTGAGGTCATCTCTAGGAGAGAGCAGGAGCATCCTGAGGTAAACTGAGGGAATTGCTGTGGACAGGTGGGTAAATCTGGCAGGTAAAACTTGAGGGAATCTCCATGGTAGAAAATGAGTATTTGGAGGTAAAAATAAAGTACTCAGTCAGTGGTGGAGATGTACGGAAAATGTTGGAGGTAAAATCTGAGGTGATCTGTAGCAGAGAGAATGCACTTGATGGGGTAAACTGAGGTAATCACTTATGGACAGGTAGGGAAGTTCAGAGGGGTAAAAATTGAAAGCATCTGTAGGGCAAAGAATGAAAAGATTGAGGTGGGAATGAGGAAAGAGGTAGTGGACAGGTGGGGAAAGTTTTGGGGGCAAATCTTGTGGTAATCTCCAGAGCAAAGAATGCTTCCTTGTAAAAAATGAGGAACTCAGAAGGAGGCAGATGGGGACATTTTGGGGGTAAAATCTCAGGTCATCTCAAGGTGAGGGAAGGACTATTTGGAGGTCAACTCAGCACTCACTGTGTCTTCCTTCCTTGGCATCAGCTGGCAGGGAAGGGAGAAGAGGCCTCAGGCTGGAGAGGGGCAGGAGAAAGGCACTGTGGGCAAAGGCACCTCCCTGGCATCCCCAGGGCACCTGTGGGGAACACAGTGGACACTTGGGGTTGCAAAGGGAGGTGATGGCATTGTCCCTTTGGGGGATGCTGGCATTTAGATCATTCCATCCATTTGCCTGCTGACATTTCCCAGCCCAGGGGCTTTGGCTGCCAGGGCAGCACAAAGATTGTTCCCTGGGTGGTGCGCAGATTTGGGGGTTGGCTTTGCTAGTTCAGATGAATTCTACCCAAAGCCCTGAATTCCCTGCTGAATTGCCACTGGAACAGCCTCCCAGCGCCTCCTGGAGCATGGATATTCCCATGCAGAGCTGCCTATTTAACACCAGCTGTGGCAGGAACCAGCAGAGCTTCCAGGGAAGCTCAGCAGGGTCAGGGCAAGGACAGCTTCATGTTCCATAGAATTTGCTGTTTGTAACCCTCATCCCCCAGCCCCCCCCCCAATGTCCCTGGGGGCACCTGACAGAGTTCCCTGGAATTCAGTTGCCTGCACCCCCCCGAGCTGGGGCTCCAGGTGATATTTGAAAGCAGGAACAGGCACTGGCTGGACACGCTCCCAGCCCCTGCTGAGGCAGCCCCTGTGCCCACGGGAGGACTTCTCTCCCTGCAGGAGTTGATTTCATTCCAGAGCCTCAGGAGTGGCCTCTGCAAGTTCTTTTCCCTCAGGAAAGGGATGCACATCCCTGCCTTCAGGGCACCTGCAGTGGGAGCCACCTGGGAAAGCTTTCCATCAGTTGTGCAGTTCCAGCTGGCTCCCCAAAAACTCCCAACTCAATCCAAAGAGATTTCTCTGACTCTGACCTTTCATTTGAAGGCATCTCTGAGGGCATTGCTTGGCATTTCATTGCTGTGGGGGAAGCTTGCCTTGGCTTTAACACTGCTGAGGGATGATGGCCTCAGGCTGGAAGGGAAGGCATTTTGGGTGGCTGGGACATAGCTGGCAGGTGTGTGGGAGGTCAGCACTGGGAATTGCTGTCTGAGCCCCTCTGCAAACAGCCCATTCTGACATTGCCCAGTGCCAGCTGTTCCTTGGGGCATTTTTGGGGTGTCAGTGGGGTCTGTCAGGACTGAAGCATCTCTGGGTGCCTGTTCAGAGCAGCCCCTGGCCGAGGGGCCGCGGGCAGCCCTTTATCCATGTCCATCCCAGCGCTGCCCGGGCAGCCCAGTGCCCGTTCCGGGGATGTGTGTTTGGCACACTGCGTGCCACGGGCAGGACACTGCAGGCACAGCTCCTCTCTGCAAATCCAAAGCACAAGAGCTGCTGCTTCCCTTCCTGGGCCTCCTGGCCTTCTCCTTCCCCCCATTCCCTGCCAGCTGGGACACACGGAAGGAGCACCAAGGAACACTCCTGGCAGTGAGCAGGAGTTGCTGAGAGCTCTGTGCAGCTCTGAGCCACAAAAGCTGGCCCGGCCTCAGCAGCCCCTGGGATTTTGGGCTGTGAACACTCACCTGTGGGAAAGGCCCCTCTGCAGGCAGGAGCAGCCCTGACCCTCTCCAGAGGAGCTTTGGCTGTGGAGCAAGCGAACCCTCAGGACTTGCCTTGCTCATTTCTCCCTGGAAAGGGCCATGGAACAAGCACCTTTACAGCTGTTGGGTAAATCCTGGAAAGGGCAGGAAATCAGGGTTATGGGAAGAGTTCAGTGCTGTCACACAACTGCTCACCTGTGTTGTTGCATGATCAGGTGCTGGCCATGGAGCTCTGCCCTATGGCAATTACAGGGGCTGGTGTGGCAAGCAGCATTAGCATAAAAGAAGGAGTTATATTTGCATAGGAATGATCTTGCTGGCACTTGGCATTCCTATCCCAGGCAGGACATTGCCAGGAGCTGAGATTGGCTTGGCTGGAGCAGGCTGCTGAGAGTGCCCAGGTGTGGGTTCAGTGGCCAGAGGAGCCATTCACATAAGGGTTCGACTTGGTGGTCCTTGTGTAGCTATTGCCACTCAGGATCTCCTGTGCTCTGGAAATAAAGAAGAAACATTTTTCCCTGGCCTTTTAAAGCCAGAGGTTTTTGCAGTGGAGCGTGCAAGCCGCAGAGAAAGCGGGGGGGGGAGGAAGGAGAGCATCAGGTCTCAAGCGGCAGTTGTGGGATGAACGGCTCAAGCAGCAGCGAGCCCCGGCGAGGCCCCGGTCCCGCAGCGGGCGCAGTCAGAGCAGGAGCGGCAGCAGCGGCCTCGGCGCCAGCGGCCGGGCCGGGGGAGCGGCTCGTCCCGCTGCAGCCGCGCTGGTTGGGCGGGGGCGCGGCGGGCGGGAGGCCCCCGGGGGAGCGGCCCGGGGCAGGGGGAGCGGCGGCCTCGGCAGTGCCGGGGCTGGGGGAGCTCCGCGTCCCCGCGGGGGCTGCGGGCGGGGCCGGGCCGGGAGCGCCGGCGCTCCGGTTGCGCCAGGGGGCGCCCCACAGGGCGGGCGGCGCTGAGGGAGCGGCGGCCTCGGGGGGGGCCGGGGCGGGCACGGGCGGTCCCCGCGGCCCGGCCGCTTCCAGGCGCGATCCAGCGCCTGCTGCGGGGAAGCGCCGCCCTCCCGGCGGGCCCGGCACCGGCACGGCCCCGGCTCCCCGCGGCCGCAGCGGGAGCGTAGCCGGAGCTCCGGCGGGAGCCCAGCCCCGCGCTGGCCGCAGCCGGAGTGGCAGCGCCGTGCTCGGCGCCAGCGCCAATCCCGGAGCGGCACTTGCCAGCCGCGGCGATCCCGATGCCTAATGCCATCCCCCATCCCACCTCAGTTCTCCGAGCCCGGCAGCCGCACCCCGCCCGCCGAGAGACAAGCGGCTCGGCCCGGGACCCCCAGCAGACACCGACAGGACCCAGCCCCGAATCCCAGGGCCCGGGTCCCGTTCCCACCTCAGCGCCTCGGGCTCGGCGCAGCGCCGGGAGCAGCCCCCGGTGCCGGGCTCCGCACAGCGCTCCGAACGACGGTCCCGCCACAGCCCGGGAGGAGCAGGATGAGCATCCACCGCACAAAGCGGAGCGGGCGCGGATCCGCCGGCATTTACGGGCGCGGGCGGGGCGGGGCGGGCCCGGCACAGGTGTGAAGGGCGGGGTCCGCACAGGTGCGCGGGGCCCCAGAGCGGCTGCGCGGGGCGGGGCCGAGGGGATTTAAGCCTCGGGAATCGGCGCCGCCGCCATTTGCTCCCTCGGCGCTCGGTGGGAACGGTTGTGGCCGGACCGGGCTCTAGATCTCTGTATTTCCATATTTCTATGTCTCTGTAGTTCTTTTCCTTTATATTTGTGTTAGTTTGTCTTCTTCTAACCCTTCTCCGTTCTCCCCCCTCTGCCTCCCCTCCCCCACCCCCTACACCCCCCCCCTACCCCCCCCCTCTCCCCCCTAGCCCTCCCCTCCCTCCCCCCCCGGCCCGGTCCCCCCCATCCTCCCTCCCTGTCCCCCTACACACCCCAACCCTGCCCTACCCCTCCACCCTCTCTCCCCTTCTCCACCGTTCCTTCGCCCCCATCCCGGGTCCCCCCTGCCCCCTCACCCTGCTCCCCTTCCCCTCCCAGTTCCCCCCACCTGCCCTCAATCCTCTCCCTCCGTCTCCCACCTTTCCTTCCCCCTCCACCTCCCCCTGTTCCTCTTCCCTCGTTTCCCCTCTGCACCTTGACCCCCCACTTGTGCTCCGTCCTCGTCTTCCCCCCGCCTCCTTTCCTGTCCCCCCATCCCACCTCTCCCTGCACACCCCGAACCCCCCACCTGCGCTCCTTCTTTGACCCCCTCTGCTCCCTTATTCCCATCCTCTGTCCCGTCTTTCCCCCGCAGCCGCGGGGCTCGGGGCGCCGGAGAATAAAGCCCAGAGGGCCGGAGCCCGGCGCCCCTGCCCTCGCTGGAGCCCCACACGGGCCGGGCCCGCTCGGCGGGTCCCCCGTGCAGTACAAAAACAGCGCCGGGGCTCCGGCTTTCCACACATCACACTGGGGATCCCCTCCTCAGGAGGGGTTCCCGGGGGGGTGGTGGGTTTCGGGAAGGGTGGTGGGTTGGGGTGGGCCCCCTCCTCAGGAGGGGGTCCCGGGGGGGTGGGTGGGTTTCAGGGAGGGTGGTGGGTTGGGGTGGGCCCCCTCCGGAGGAGGGGGTCCCGGGAGGGGGTCAGGGTGGGCCCC